>NW_027309811.1:1270192-1408631 GCF_047496795.1 Chiloscyllium punctatum | reverse complement strand
TCAAAGGCCCTCTCTCGGTGACACACGCCATGCATTTGCAACGAGGCAGATGGAATGACAGCATTAACTGAAGAGAACCGATATGACCGAACTGTTATTGTGGAGGTGTGGCTGCAGAATGATCATAACAGCAATGTGATTATTGAGGGGTTGTAGGGATTTAACTAGGATCAGCAAAAAAACAAACAAGGTCCCGCTTTATTGTGAAGAAAGGCTGGAGTCAGTGCATTAGTGAGACAACCAATTTAATCTGGGAATTAAAATATAGAGTCATTTTGAATGGACAGCTTCCTTATAGCAAGGGTGATCTGGAAGATCAAATCACAATCCATGCTCGTTGTTAAGTTGGATGCAATATTTTCTTGATGATAGTGGACAGAAGCATGTGGAGTGGTCAATTTCTGATTGGACGTCTGTGGCCAATGCTGTTTCACAAGGGTCAGTGCTGCGATGTCTGGGTGTAATTTGTATCTGTGATTCAGATGAAAAGGTCAGCAGTTTGAGTGGTAATTTTGCAGACGATATTTGGAAAGGCATGTAATAATTAGGGATAGTTAGGGGAATTGTGGATAGTGAGGAAGAGTGTTAAAGGTTGCAGCAGTATGTAGATCAGCTGGAACGCTGGGTAGAGATGTGGCAAATTGAATTTTATCAGGACAGGTGTGAAGTGATGCATTTATGAAGTCAAATGGAAGAGAGAAGTTTACTAATTGACTAGTTGGAAACATTGATAAACAGAGACATTGGAAGCAAATCCATAGCTCCCTGAACATAACAACACAACAGGATGTGGTGGTAGAGGGGGAGTATGGTATGCTTACCTTTATCGGGCACAGTATTGACTACAGACGTTTGCATGTCATGTTGTGACTGAATGAAACTTCATTCGGCCATGTTTGGAAGGTTGCGTGTCGTTCTCATCGACACACCACAGGAAGGATGTGGAGGTTTTGGGGAGGTTGCAACAGAGGGTTGGCAGAATGATGCCTCGATGAGAATGTGTTTACTGTAAGGAGGTTGGACGCAGTTGGATCGTTTTGCGTGAGTATCAGGGGTGACCTGGTACAGGTATGCAGCATTAGAAGAGGCGTGAATAGTGTGGATAGTTGGAATCCTCCTTCCAATGTCGAAATATCAAATACTAGTGCCCATCAGTTTAAGGTGAGAGTGAGAAGTTTTAAGTGAGATGAATGAGGCCAGTTGTCTTTACCGAGAGGGTCGAAGCTGCTCAGGAGGTGGGAGAGGTGGCAACAAGAGCAAACATTTGGAGGGCATTTAGACAGAAACATGAACATACAGAGAATAGAGGGATATCGCCCATGTGCAGGCAGATGGGATTAGTTGAGAATAGCATCATGGTCAGCACAGCCATGGTGGGCCGAAGGGCCTATTACTCTGCTGTACTGTTCGATTTTCTAACTTAACGACATCTAACCTGTCAAAGCCCCTCTGAATCCTGGATGTTTCATTCAAATTCCCTCCCATTCTTCAAAACCCCAATAGGTTCAAGGGCAATCTACTCCACCTCTTCTCATTGGAAAATCCCGCCATCTCCAGGATCAGCCGAGCGAACCTTCCCTGGCCTGCCTCTAATTGAAGAATGTCTTTCCTTAGGGCACTCATACTGTTCATTATAATCTAGGTGTGGTCTGACTTGTACCTTGCATCGTTTTAGCAAGACCTCCCTATTTTTAGACTCCACTCCCTTTGTAATAAATGGCAGCATCTGATTTGCTTTCTCTATGACCTGCTGATCCTGTAAGCTACCGGTTTCAGATTGATTCACAAGGATTCCCAAAACCTTTGTGCAGTCAGTCTGAAACCAAACGGTGTTAGCCTGACAGTGAGTCAGGAACGTGCTGGAATGTGATATAAAGAATATAACAATAAATGATAACTAGATACTTAGAAACAATGTGTGATGTATGATTTTATAAAAGAGGAATATTTTTAAATCTGTTGGATTCTATATTTTGGTGTGACCTTAAATGGCAGAATCGATAAAGGTGGGGGAGACTAGTTGTGGTAGACGGATATTTGAAATTTCAGAAGCATTTTGACAAGTTTCAACAAGGGCTAAAAATTAGCTC
Source organism: Chiloscyllium punctatum (assembly GCF_047496795.1). Classification (NCBI taxonomy): domain Eukaryota; kingdom Metazoa; phylum Chordata; class Chondrichthyes; order Orectolobiformes; family Hemiscylliidae; genus Chiloscyllium; species Chiloscyllium punctatum. The sequence goes on along the minus strand of NW_027309811.1, from coordinate 1,406,541 downwards.
GTGAGAGAATAGGGCCCCTGAATGGTCAGTGAGGCTGTCTGTGTGGAATCACTGCTGATGGGGGAGATACTGAACAAGTATTTTGTGTTAGGATTTACTGTGGTGAAAGACATGGATGCTCGGGAACTTGGGAAAATACATAGGGATGTCATGAAAAGAGTGGACATTGGAGAACAGGAGGTGCTGGATATCTTAAAATGCAAAAGTTAGATAAAACCTTGGGACATGATCAGATGTATCCCAGCGCCTCGTGAGAAGCGAGGGAGAAAATTACAGGGCCCCTTCCAGAGATATTTGTATCATCGACAGCTACTACGGACCAGTGAGACTGATGCAGGGGTGGTAAGTTGTTGGAGGAGATTCTGAGGGAAACGATCATCGTGCATTTGGAAAGGTAAGGACAGATTAATGATCGTCAGCATGGCTTTGTGCACGGGAAATCATGCCTCAAATCTGAGTGTGGAGGTCGACAAGTGAGAGGTCAAAGCAGAGTAGTACACGATGTCCACATGAACTTTATCAAGGCCTTTGACAAGGTTCTGCATGACAGACTGGATCGTAAGTTTAGATCAGACATAACCAGGGAGCGCTCACTAACTAGATACAAAACAGGATTGATGGTAGGAGACAGAGCATGTTCATAGAGGGTTACTGCTCAAACTGCAGGCCTGTGACCAACGGTGTGCCATGGGGTTCGGTGCTGGGTCACTGTTGTGCATCATTTATATAAACAGTTTGAATGATAATACAGGAGCCATGATTAGCAAGTTTGTGAGTGAGACTGAAATTTGTTGATAATGTGGACAGTGAAGAGGGTTATGGAAGAGTACAATGGAATCAACACTACTGCTGGACCAGTAAGGTTAGGAATAACAGGTGGAGAAATGCAAGGTGTTGTATTGTGGTAAAGCAGACCAGGCTGGAATTGTACAATTAATGTTCAGGCCCTGGGTACTGTTGTCAATTATTTCAGTGACCCAGGGACGCAGGTACACAGTTTTTTGAAAGTAGCGTCACGGGTAGACAGGCTGGTGAAGCAGGCGTTTGAGATGGTTACCCTTCATTGGGCAGAGCATTGAGAGTAGGAGTTAGGATGTCATGGTGTATCTGTACAGGACATTAGTGAGGCCTCTCTTTTAGCATTGTTGATTATCTGGTAAAAATCAACTTGTTCACGTATGTCCTTTAGGGAGGGATATCTGACATTCTTACCTGGTCTGGCTCACATGTGACTCCAGTCCCACAGCAATATGGCTGATTCTGAGCTGCCTCTGGGCAATTAGCAGGAGGGTAATGTATGCTGGTCCATCCGGTGACATCCTCAGGCCGTGAATGAATCAATGAAAAATACATATGTCCATCCCTCCCTTTGCAAACAGCTCTAGCTGCAGCAATCCGTACTGGCGTTGTAATGTTGTTCAGGCCTTTGCCCCTGTCTGTAACACTCTCACCACCTCCAGCACCTTCAATTCTCCCTGTTCCGCTACTCTGATTAAACACTGACAATATTTCCTCTTCCTACTGCACTCCTCCACATTTCTAAATGTTGGTTACTTCAGAATTGATCGGTTTTTTTTCATCTCTTTATCAAATCGGCCAAGACCGTCTGAAGTGGGGAAAGAGCATTGGGAAGGTGTCGAGCACCTCGAGACTTTCTGTGGGGAAAACGGGAATCCAGGACAAAACAGCACAAGGAGCGCGCTGTCATATCAACGCCCCACCCACCCCCTTTCCATGTCCACCTTCTGCCTCAAGTGTAACAGAGTCTATAGAAGGCCACATCGGTCTGGACAGACAACTCCAGATTCCCCCACCCCCACTGAGAGTGGGAGAGAGTCAGCCTCATCTCTGAGGCACTGCCAAAGAGATGATGAAATAGGAAGGTTGAATCCCCTCGCAATTATCCCAGTGCCTTTGTTACAAATTCAAACAATTCCCTATTAATACAGTATCTAATAATGTGCTATCACTCAGTATCTCTCCATCTGGTATCCCTCGCTGTGTGGGTCTATTTACTGCCTCTGTCAGCATTTCTCCCTCTTACAGATGATCTGAGGTCCTGAGTCAACAGAATTGTCCATTCCAGAGAGATGCAGCAGCACAGGCAAGGGATGGAGACTGGGATTTTCGAGATCTCTGCTGGACTCAGCGCCATTCTGCGTGTGTTATCCTCATTGCATCAGTCTAATTTCCCATTCTGTCTATTTCTGTCTCATACAGGTAATCAGGATGTTCCTAACTCCTGTCTCATCCATCACCTCATTGAAGCTGGTTTGTAAGCCAGAGAGAGATGGAGAGGGAGATCTGGAGCCTTCAGTAAATCCTGCAGCCGGTAAGATCGCTCACAGTAAACAGCACAGGGTGGAGGTAGTAGACGTCTATTTTAGACCTGGAAGACAGGATATAGATACAGATCTAGGCAAGGAACAGCAACATTCTAGGTTTCATTTCAACCATCTTGTGAGGGTCCTGCTTTCACCTCTGCTGTACTGGTCCTCAATGCGACAGCACATGGGATCGCAGGCATCAATCCTGACCCATGCTGTGTTCGTGATCTCTGTAATATTCTCCAATCCCGATAATCCTACCTCTGTTCTAAATCTCCTCTAGTCCACATCATTCTCTGTGTCTCTGTCTCTGTCTCTGTCAGGTTCTCCAGTCCCTAACACCCTAATCCCTAACCTTCTCCAGTAGATACTAAATTCCTTCATCCCTGTAAACCCTGACAGCCCTGTCTATCCCTGTAAGCTCCTCCCACCAATACCACCCTCCATGTCAATGTATTTGTCTTTAACCTCTCCATCTGTCCCTATCTATGTAATCTTCTCCAGCTCCTACAGCCCTTCCTTAGCTGTGAAAAATTTGTAATCTCCTTAACCTTCTCCGATTCTTTGATCTTTATCTTGTTAAATTTCATCCTCATTCCCGACACCATACCCCTCCCGACCACAGGAACCTCTTTCAGTTTGTGCAACCCTCCCCATCTGTGTAACTGTCTCCAACCCAGTAACCTGGCATTCTCCATTGCCTTCCTATATATGTAGCCTCCAGAGCCTAGAAGCCTTCTTATATCTGTAAATGTCTTCAGTCACGACAACCTTCCATATCTGTTAGTATACACAATACTCTCCGAGATGTAACAGCTCCCTGTCTGTGCCTCTCAGTCTGCCTGCCTCTTCCTATCTCCATCCCTATCCCCAACTCCAGAATCTAATCCAGCTACCTCTATCTCTGTAAATTCCTTCAATCCCCAAAACCCTTTGTCCCACTGACATTCTTGACCAGATGTAACTCTGTTTAATTCTAAGCCTCCGTATCTCTGTAACCTCTACCCATCTGTTCAACCCCCCACTACTGAGGAATGACTCCCTGTATTCGCCATAAGGCAGATGGAATGACAGTGAACAGATAAGCAAGCAGCAGCAAACATTAACAGGTATTCTTTTATAGGCACCAAACAGTGATGGGAATATCAATATGGTTACAGTCGGGACAATGAATGTACTTATGGCAAGGGCAGTACAGTAACCGTGTGTGACAGTGGTCTCCATGCCGACTGATACAGCAACGAGCCTGTTGAATTGAATTTGTTGGTGTGAATATAAATGGCAGAAGTGTTAGGGTGTAGGAGGGGTGTAGTGGTATGGGGGATATGGTGTATTTGAATTATCAGAAGCCTTTATGCAAGTTTCAATAAGGGCTAAAGAGTAACTTGGTAGAGAATACCGCCCCTTAAAGATCAATAAGGTCACCTATGTGTGGAACCAGAGGAGATGGGTGAGATATTAGACAAAATAGTCTTGTCAGTATTTACTGTGGAGAAAGACATGGAAGCTCGGGAACTTGGGGAAATAAATAGTGATGTCTTGGAAAGAATCCTCAACAGAGAAGATAAAGTGCTGGAACCTTACAACAAATAAAGGTAGATCAGTCCTCAGTAGCTCATTAGGTCGATCCTAGAATATTGTGGGAAGCGAGGGAAGAGATTGCAGTATCCCTTACAGTGATATTTATATTATCAACAGACACAGTGAGATGTTGGAAGACTGGTGGTTGGTTAACGCTGTTCCATCACTGAAGGACTACAGGGAAAAGCCGGGAAATTACAGCCCCGTGAGCCCAGTGATGGGGAAGTTGTTGGAGGAGATTCTGAGAGAAAGGAGCTCCCTACATTTACAAAGGCAAGTGCTGATTCGAGATGGTCAGCATGTCTCTGTGAGTGGGAAACAATGTTTCACAAACCGGATTGACTCTTCAAGGAGGTGGCCAAAGATAGATGAAGGAAGAGCAGTCAACGTTGTCCACATGGACATTAGCATCTAATCAAAAGGAAGAAGGAAGCTTACTTAAGGTTGAGGAAGGAAGGATCAGACAGGGCTCCAGAGAGTTACATTGGGTGGCACGGTGTCTCATTGGTTAGCACTGCGACTTCATAGCACCACGGACTCCATTTTGATTACAGCCTCAGGCGAATGTCTGTGGGGTGTTTGCGCATTCTCCCTGTGGGTTTCCTCCGGGTGCTCCGGTTTCCCCCGCACAGCCCAAAGCTGTGCCAGTTTGGTGGCTTCGCCATGCTAAATTACCCATAGTGTTCAGGGATGGGTAGGTTTGGCGCATGAGTCAGGGCAAATGGAGAGTAATAGGGTGGGGGAATGGGGCTGGGTTGGATACTGTTTGGAGGGTTGATATGGAGGTGTTGGGCCAAATGGCCCGTATCCACACTGTAGGGATTCTGTGAAAGTACCAGGAAGGAACCGAGAGATGGATTTAGGGCAACTAGAAGGGGGCATGAAAAAGCTTTGTTGGGAAGGATTAAGGAAAACCATGAGGCATTCTCCACTTATGCGAGGAACAAGAGCAAGGCCAGAGTGAGGATAAGGCCAATCTGGGATAGTGAAAGGATTTTGTGCCTGGAGTAACAGGAGGTAGGGGAGGTCCTTAATGAATACTATGCCTCAGTATTCACTACTGAGAAGGATCTTGTCGTTTGTGAGGACAGCGTGAAACAGGCTGATGTACGTGAACAGGTGGATGTTAAGAAGGAGGATGTGCTGACAAATTTGTACAAGATAAGGATACATAAATCGCTGAACCTGACTGGATGCATCCAAAGTTACTACAGCAACCGCGGGAGTGGATTGCTGAGCACCTGGTGATGACCTTTGCAGCCTCACTGTCCACTGGAGTCGGACCAGATGATTGGAGGCAGGAAAATATTATTCCCTTGTTCAGGAAAGGGAATAGGGATAATCCTGGGAATTGACCACCTGCCAGTCTTATGTCTGTGGTGTGCAGATTATTGGAGAGGACTCTGGGAGACAGGATTTATTATTCCTTGGGAAACCATGGTTTGATTAGAGATAGTCAGCCTGGTTTTGTAAGGGGCAGGTCATGCCTTACAAGTCTTATTGAATCTTTTGAGAATGTGACAAAACATCTTGATGGCTCATTCAGGAATTTCGGAGGCCTGGGATATAGGGAAACCTGTCTGTCTGGATACACGATTACTGGCCCACAGAAGACAGAGGGTGATGATAGATGGAAAACATTCATCCTGGAGCTCCATAACGAGTGGTTTTCTGCAGGGAGAGGTTACAGGACCTCTGCTCTTTGTGAGTTTATGAATGCCTTGGATGTGTGATTGAAAGAGGGGTTAGTAAATTTCCCAATGACACGAAGGTTGGTGGAGTGGTTGATAATGTGGAGGGCTGTTGTAGGTTGCAACGGAACATTGACAGGATGCAGAGTTGGGCTGAGAAGTAGCAGATGGAGTTCAATCTTGGGAAAGTGTGAAGTCATTCATGTTGAAGATTAAATTTGAATGCAGAATACAGGGTTAAAGGCAGGATCTTTGGAAGTGTGGAGGAACAGAGGGATCTTGGGTTCCAAGTCCATAAATCCTTCAAAGTAGCCACCTAAGCTGATAGGCTTGTTAAGAAGCAATATATTGTGTGGGATTTCATTAGTTTGGGGATTGAGTTTTAAAGCTGTGAGGTTATGCTGCAGCTCTATAGAGCCCTAGTTCGACCCCACTTGGAATATTGTGTTCAGTTTTGGTCCCTTCATTGCAAGAAGGATGTGGAAGCTTTAGAGAGGGTAAAGAGGAGATTTACCAGGATGCTGCCTGTACTGGAGAGCATGTCTTATGAAGAAAGGTTGAGGGAGCTAAGGCTTTTCTCATTGGAGTGAAGAAGGGTGAGGTGTGAGTAAGCAGAGGTGAACAAGGTGATGAGAGTCAGAGATCGAGTGAATGGAGATTAATTTTACGCTCATATAAATAGTTATTACAAGAGGGTATAATTTTCGGATGATTAGTGGATGGTTGAGGGGAGATTTCAGAGGTAGGTTCGTTACATACAGAGTGGTGGCTGAGTGGAATGCACTGCCAGCGGTGGCGGTAAAATTATATGTATTCGGGACATTTAATATACTTCTGGATAGGCACATGGATGATAATAAAATGAAGGGTATGGAAGTTAGAGTCATAGAGAGTCAACATAAAAACAGACACTTCAGTCCAACCTGTCCATGCTGAGCAGATATCCCAACCCAATCTAGTCCCACCTGCCAGCACCCGGTCCATATCCCTCCAAACACCTACTCTTCATATACCCATCCAAATACCTCACAAATGTTGCAATTGTACCAGTCTCCACCACGTCCTCTGGCAGATGATGCTATACACATACCACCCTCTGCATGAAAAAGTTGTCCCTTAGGTCTCTTTTATACCTTTCCCCTTTCATCCATCACCTATGCCCTCTAGTTCTGGACACCCCAACTCAAGGGAAATGACTTTGTCTATTTACCCTATCCATGCCCCTCATAATTTTGTAAACCTGTATAAGCTCACCCCTCAGCCTCTGACGCTCCAAGGAATAAAGCCCCAGCCTGTTCAGCCTCTCCCTATAGCTCAAATCCTCCAGCCCTGGCAACATCCTTGTAAATCTTTTCTGAAGCCTTTCAAGTTTCCCAACATCTTTCTGATCGTAAGGAAACCAAAACTGCACGCAATATTACAACAGCGGCTTAACCATCGCGTTGTACTGTCGCAACATGACCTCCCAACTCATGTACTCAATACTCTGACCGATAAAGGAAAGCATACCAAACGCCTTCTTCGCTATCCTATCTACCTGCGACTCCACTTTCAAGGTGCTATGAACCTGAACCTCAAGGTCTCTTGGTTCAGCAACACTCTCTAGGACCTTACCATTAAGTGTATAAGTCCTGCTAAGATTTGCTTTCCCAAAATGCAGCACCTCGCATTTATCTGAATTAAACTCTGTCTGCCATTTTTTTTGATCTTACTGTCGGATAAAAGATTGGCATATCATCATGGCCGAAGGGTCTTGTTCTGCACTGTTCTGTGTTCTACATGTCGTATGGTAAACTGGGTAGTAAGCTCAGATCAGTGTAAAAGGTTATGGCGTTCAGGAGGAGCTAGTCAACTGGACAGAAAATTGGGCTTGATGGTAGGAGACTGAGGGTGATGGGAGACATGTTGTTTTTCTGACTGGAGGCATGTGACCAGCGGTGGAGTGGGTCCCCTGTTGTTTGTCATTTGGATAAATGGTTTGGATGGGAATATTGTTAAGTAAGTTAAGTAAGTTTTTTGGGTGACACTGAAATTGTTGGTAAAGTGGACAGTGATGAAGGTTATCTGTGATACAACAGGATGAACAGTACTGCTGGGATAGTGGGCTGAAGAATAGCAGATGGAGTTTAATTAGATAAATGTGAAGTGTTCCATTTTGGTGAAACAAACCAGGGTGGGACCTGTACAGTTAATGTTCAGGCCCTGGAAATGTTGTAAGTCTGTGACCCAGGGATGCAGGTACACAGTTCTTTGAAAGTGGTGTCACAGGGAGACAGGCTGGTGAAGCAGGTGTTTGGGATGGTTTCCTTCATTGGGCAGAGCATTCAGAGTAGGAGTTGGGACGTCATGTTGTATCTGTACAAGATATTGGTCAGGCCACCATAAAAGCATTGTTGATCAGTAGGAAGAACTCATCTGGTTCACTGACCTCCTTTTGTGTAGAACATCTGACATTCTAACTTGGTCTGGCTAACATGTGACTCCAGACCTACAGCAATATAGCTAACTCTGAGCTGTCCTCTGTGTAATTAGCAGTGACACCCACATCCCATGAATGAATAAATAAAAATACATATGTCCCTCCTACCTCTGCAAACCCCTCCAGCTGCAGCAAATCATACTGGCTTTGTAACATCGTTCAGGCCCTGACCACTCTCTATAACACTCTTACCACCTCCGGCAGCTTCACCTCTCCCTGTTCCTTTTGTGACATTGAACCCTGACACTGATTCGCCTTCCCACTGCCCAACGCCTGCTAGCAGCCCCTTTGCAATCCTTTTAACACTTACTCCTAAAATACTCTCTCACTTCAGGATTTTAAGTACATTTTGGTGATCTTCTAAGCCTCATAATCTAATATGATACATTTTGTATCACAGAATTTATAGCAAAAATTTACAGTGTGATGTAACTGACATTATACATTGAAAAATTGATTGTCTGTTAAGCCTTTCATCGGTTAGAATACAGTGATAGTTTCATTTCTTTCATGTGTAAATCACAAAACATTTTTTTAAAGTTGCATTCTCAGGTTAGCTATTAACAATGGTGATAGCTAGACAATATGCTGAAGGTGTTAGCCCCCTGTGTTCTCTGTCTATGCCCTGGTATTTAGATGGATTCTAATCTAAAAAGTGAGATAAGAATTTTACATAAATTCATGCAATTTTGGAGCTCATTCGTTCGATATGAATTCATGCAGTTTTTGAGCAAAGTACAATGTAACTCTGCAAGTACAAATTCACCCCACAAAATATGTGTGCCTGTGGGTCTTTGTCTGTCTGTGTGTGTCTGACTGGGGTGGGGGTTGTGAGTGTGAGAAAGTGTGTGCGTGTAGTGAGTGCAGAGTGTCTTAAGTCTGTGAGGGGGTGCATGCGTCTGTGTGTACCTGTTTCCGTGTGTATGTGAGTGTGTGTGTGTGTGTGTGTGTGTGTGTGTGTGTGTGTGTGTGTGTGTGTGTGTGTGTGTGTGTGTGTGTGTGTGTGTGTGTGAATATCTGTGTGTGTGTCGTGCAATGGTGATCACCTGCAATGTGACATGAACCCACGGTCCCAGTTGAGGCCCTCCCTATATGTACTGAACTTCGCTATCAGCCTCTGCTCAGCCACTTTTTTCTCTGCTGCCTGTCCCGAAGTCCACCTTGGAGGATGGTCACCCGAAAGTCCGAGGCTGAATGTCCTGGACTACTGAAGTGTTCCCGAACTGGGAGGGAGCCCTCCTGTCTGTTGATTGTTGTGCGGTGCCCATTCATCCGTTGTCGTAGCCTTTGTTCAGTTTTCCCAATGTACCATGCCTCAGGGCATCCTTGCCTGCAATGTATAAGATAGACAACGTTGGCTGAGTCACATGATTACCTGCCATGTACAAGGTGGCAGGTTTTCCCACACGTAATAGTGGTATCTATATCCACAATCTGACACGTCTTGCAGCGTCCACCGTAACAGGGTTGTATGGAGTTGTCCTGAGGCCATCCGCTTTATCCTCGATTACAACGTCTTCACTGTCCACTATGCCACCCTCCAGCCTTTCCAGCACATCACACATGGCTATCAATGGTACAAATATCTTTGCTCGGGGCTCCACAATGTTCTGTGATACACTTAATCAGGTCCTGGATTTTTCCATAGCTTTGTGTTTTAAAACCTTCTATAACATGCACTCTTTTCAAGTCATAGAGATGTACAGCATCGAAACAGACCCTTCGTTCCAACTCGTCGATGCTGACCAGAAGATCTAAATAAATCCATCCCATTTACCAGCATTTGGCCCATGTACTTCTAAACCCTTATTATTCAAATACCCATCCAAATATCTCTTAAATGTTGTCATAGTATCAGTATTTGCTACTTTCTCTCTCAGCTCCGTGTGCAAAAAAAACCTGTCCATTCAGTGCCGTTTAAACCTTTCCCCTTTAACCTTAAACTTATGCCCTCTAGTTTTGGACTCTCCAACCCCAGGGAAAAGACCTTGACTGTTTACCCAATCCATACCCCTCATGTTTATATAAACCTCTGTCAGGTCGCCCCTCAGTCTCCGATGCTCCAGAGAAAATAACTCCAGCTTATTAAGCACCAACCCTGGCAACATCTTGTAAATCTTTTCTGAACACTTCCAAATTTCACAGCATCATTCCTATAGCGGGGATACTGGAATTGCAGAGACCTCCAAATGTGGTCAAACGTATTATTCTTGTTCCCTGAGTTCCCCAGTCTTTGTCCACAGTATGGTCTGGAGTAAAAAATGTGTTTAAGGTCTTAGCCATATCCTGCGGTTCCACACACCAGTGGTCTCATTGATCTTTAAGGGACAGCATTTTGTCTCGAGTTACTCTTTTACTCAATATATTTATACATTCACTTTTGGACTCTCCTTATAATTCTCTGCCAAGGCTAATGCATGTACACTTTCTGCAATTCTGATTTCAATCCAAAGTGTATTCCTAAAGTCCCTGTGATCCTCAGGGATTCCCTTGATCCAGCTGGCTATACCTGACATGTGCCCCCTTTTCCTTGACCAGACCCTCAAGACACAGCCAGTGTTTCCGAATGCTGTCAGCATTGACCTGCACAGAAACAGGAACATGCTGGTGGTGATCGCTCAATTTAGCTCACTTTTAAAATATTCTCACCTGCCAGACGTCCCTTTCCCTGCAAATAGACTCCCCAATCACCTTTTGAAAGTTCCTGGCTAATATTATCAAGATTAGTCTGGCCTCATTTTAAAACTTGAACCTGTGGACCAGCCCTGTCCTTTTCCATCGCTGTTTTCAAACTCATAGACTTGAGTCACTTTGGCAAAATGCTTTCCCACTCACACCTTAGTCCCTTTTCCTACCTTGTCTCCCAAGGGGAGGTCAGGTTTTGCCCCTTTCTCTTTTCAGGCCATTTACATATTGATTGGGAGTTTTCTGAAACACAATTACCAAATTCCTCCCTTACACACTGAACACAGACAGTCCCATCTCGCTTTGGAAAGTTTAAAAAACCCAACCATAACAGCCCTATTATTATGATTGATATTTGAGATCTCCTGATATGTTTGTTCCTCAGTCTGCCACTGATTATTCGGGGTCAGTAGGACAATCGTGTCAGAGTGATGACCCATTCTTATTTCTCAGTTCTACTAACATAGTGTCACTGAGTGATCCCACAGGAATATCGTCTCTAGGTACTGTTGTAATGATTCATGCAATGAAAACCCACCACCATGCGTCCTCTCTTGCCTCCCCTTCCTGTAGCATCTCCACCTTGAAACAATGAGTTGCCAGTCCTGCCCCTCCCTCAGCTGTGTTTCTGTAATAACTATAATCTCCCAGTCCCATGTTCCAATCCATGCCCTGAGTTCATCTTCCTTAGCTGTCAGGCCCCTTGCATTGAAATAAATGAAGTTTAATAATCAGTTCCCCCTCCCCCATTTCCTGCTATGTTCTTGCCTGCCTTGTCTGCTGAACTTGCTGTCTTTAACTTGTGCACCAACCTCAATCTTCTTTCTGGCCTTATGACTGTTTAACGTCCAACACCCTGCCAGATTAGATTATATCCTCTCAAGCAGCTCTAACAATTCGCCCCATCAGGATGTGGGTCCCCCTCCTGCTCCCAGTTCAGGTACCTTCCCCACCCTGTCAACCTGTGCTGAGACCTTTCAGACATCCAGCGACTTGCCCACCAAGGTCCCGATGTTACTCAGTTCTCCAGGAGGACCTACGCTTCATGATGTATATCCTTCGTTTATGAGACTTCCCACAGTGCATTACCTCACAGTGATCAGAAGTAAACTCCATCTGCCCTTACTCAGAGTGTGTACAACTCTGAGTATGACTAACTTCATCCAGTCTCCCCAACCGTCCCTACCTCTAATTTTTGAGAGAATGCACAACCCTCCCTATTGCGTTAACCTCCTCCAGTCCCTCTCATGGACACCATCTATGTAAACTTCTCCTGTTCCTGACTATATTATCCTCCTGTTCCAATAAACCCTTGTGAACTTTGTGACCTCGTCCAATCTCTGCAGTGTTCTGTATAATCAGCCTCACTGTGCCTGGAACCTGGCTTCAATTCCAGCCTTGGCCGACTGTCTGTATGGACTTTGCATATTCTCCCTCCGACTGTGTGGGTTTCTTCCGGGTGCTCTGGTTTCCTGCCATAGCCCAACATTTGCACGATATGTGGATGGGCCGTCATAAATTGACTGTAGTATTCAGGCAAGTGTGGTTTAGGTGAGGTCACCATGAGGAATGCAGGGTTTATTGGACAGGGAGATGGATGGGTCTGGTTAGGATGCTCTTTCGAGGGGTTGGTGTGGACTTGTTGGGCCGAATGGCCATTTTCCACACTGTGGAGATTCTATTCAGGTTAGTGTCCAGTCCTGTCAACTATCCCTGTTTCTTGAACCTTGCCTTATCTCCAATACTCTCCTTATATGTGTAATCTCCAACAGACTCTAAAACACTCCTTGGCGATGTAAGCTTCTCCAGTCCTTAGCACGATCAATATGACTGTCACCTCTTCCTGCTTTTAGAACCCTCCCTATAACTGTTGACATTTGTTACATCACTCCCAATCACTGTTCCATCCTGAAACCCCCAAAAACATTTATATCTCTGTAAACTCATCTGGACTGTCTATACTTCCTTTTGACAATCCCGTTCTGAGACTTTCTCTATATCAAAAAAGTCCTGAAGTGTAGGTAACCCTTATTATTGTCACCTCCCTCTAGCCTTACAGCACTGCGGATCTGTAGAAGCTCTGTTCAAACCGACAGCCATCTCTGTGTCTGTAATCTGCTCCACTCACCAGAATTCATTCTCTCTGAGCTCTTCTGTAGCCCATTAAACACACCCTAACACTGTCTATATCATTGTAACCATCTCCAAAAACACAACCTTCCCTATCTGTGTAAATCCCTACACCAGTCCCTATCCCTCTCAGCTCCGTCTAATAAAACAACCTTCCATGTTTGTGTATTCACCTTCAGTCCCTACTCACCTCCTTATCTGTGTAACCTTCTCCGTGCACTTTTGCTGCAGTCTCTTCAACTGTTCCTGTCAGTGTAATATACTCCGGACCGGAAAACTATCCCTCTCTTTAACATTCTCAGGCCACACAACCTTCACTATCTGTGACCTACTCCTGTCAGAGAAACCCTCCTCTGTGAACTGCTCCAACTCTTCAACTCTCCATAAGCTCCTGCAGCTCTTACAGCCCTCCCTGTCTACATAACCTCTTCCAGTCCCTAAAACACCATCAGTCTGTGGAGACGCTACCACCATCCCTCTCTGTGTTATCCTCTCAGGTCCCTGCAACACTCCTGATCTGTACATCCCACTGCAATGCCTGTGCCTCTCCCCGTCCTGTTCCTACAAGACTCATTAACTATGTACCATCCTCCCGTCACTATCACCCACACTGTCAATTTAAGCTCCTCCTGTATCTTCATCCACCTACCCATCTCCATAAATTTCTCCAGCTCTTACCCCCATCTGTGTAAGCATCACTCTCCACCCGAACCCTCCCTACCGCAGGAACTTCCTCCTGATTGTTCTATGCTCCCTTATGTGTGAAACTGTCTCCAACCAAACTTGCTACCTCAATCTCTCAAAATCGAATCCAGATTCCACAGCCTCCATGTCTAAATAACCCCCAGAACCTAAACCTTCCTATATCTATAAACATCTTCAGTCACGATGACCCTCCATATCTCTGTTTGTTCCGCCAGATGATACAAACCTCTTTATCTCTGTAATCTGCTCAGCTCCCTAAAAAATCCCTGTCTGTGTAATCCAGCCCTGTCCTACAAACATCCTTTTCCCTGTAAACTTCTCTATCCCTCCCAACATTCCCATCTCCATGAACCCGTCAGCCCTACAGCTCTCCACATTTCTGTAACCTCCTGTGGGTCTATGGTCCTCCCTCCCTGTGAAACCACCTCCAGTCCCCACGTCCCTCCCAATCTGGGTCCTCTGCTCCAGATCAGACCATTGCTGTCTCTATAAACACCTCCACTCCTGACAACTCTTCTCATTTGTATAACCTCTTTCAGACCCCATACTCTCCAGCTTCCTGCATCCTCTTCCTGCCACTGCAACCAAAATCACATGTTTATGTAATATCCACCAGTGCTTAAAACTCCCCAACTCAGTAACCTCTTGAAGCCCTAGCAAAACACCTAAACTATGAAACCTCTCATTTCCCTACAATCCTACCTCCCTCCTCAAATGCCTTCATCACCATTAAACCTCACAATTACTGAAGCCTCCTTTTGGCATTTCAACCCTCCTAATGTCCTCGTGTCCTGATATACCTCCGTACCTCTGTAACCCCCACCACCCTCCAGTGCCCTTCTGGGGAACATGGCAGAGGAGAGAAGATTTGTAGAGTCTGTACCATATTATGGAGGCAGAATCCTGGGAATTACAGATTTGGTCTAATGTCTGTGGTGTGCAGATTATTGATAAGGACACCAAAGACAGGATTTATGACTACTTGGAAAACCGCAGTTGAATTAGACATGGTCAGCATGGGTTTTTGAGGGGTCAGGTCATGCCTCACAAACCTTATTGAATTATTTGAGGATATGACAGAATACTTAATGGCTCATTCAGAAAAGAAGGATGATTGGGATATAGGGAAATCTGTCTGTCTGGATACAGGATTGGATGGCCGAGAGAAGACAGAGGATGGCAGCAGATTGACAGTATTGAGCCTGGATCTCAGTCACCAGTGGGGTTCTGTATCAATCAGCTCCAGGACTCTGCTCTCTGTGATTTTTATAAATGGCTTGGACACGTATGTTGGAGAGTGGGTTAGTAAGTTTGCCAATAACATGAAGGTTGGTGGAGTGGTGAGGAATGTGGAGGGCTGTTGTCAGTTGCAATGGGACATTGACAGGACGCAGAGCTGGGCTGGAAGTGGCAGATGGAGTCCACTCTGGAAAAGTGTGAGATGATTCATTCTGGAAGGTTGAACTTTAATACAGAAAACAGGGTGAAAGGCAAAATACTTGGCTGTGTGGAGGAACAGAGAGATCATGGGTCCGTGTCCATAGATCCCTCAAAGTTGCTACGCACGTTGGTAGGGTTGTTAAAAAGGCATATGTTGTGCTGGCTTTCCTTAGCAAGGGGATTGATTTTAAGCGCCGTGCGGTTTTACTGCTTCTTTATAGCGACCTGGTGAGACCACACTTGGAATATTGTGTTCAATTCTGGTCCCATTTTTACGGGAAGGATGTGCAAGTTTTAGAGAGCGTACACAGGAGATTTACCAGGATGCTGCCTGGAATGGAGGGCATTTCTTATGAAGAAAGGTTGAGGGAGCTAATTCTTTTCTCATTGGAGTGAAGAAAGGGGTGGGGTGACTTGGTAGAGGTGAACAGAGTGCGGACTGACAGGAGTCCTCTATATTTATTACAAGCCTTCCGTATTTTTATTCTCCATTCCCTTTGAAATCAATGCCAGCATTCCATTTGCCTTCTCGATGTCCTGCTGGCCCTGTATGCCACCTTTCTGAGATTTATACACAATGATTCTCAAGTTACTCTGTGATGTAGCTTTCTGCAGTTGATCTGAAACCAAGAGGTGACAGCAATACTCAGGACAGTGCTGGAATGTACGGTAAACAATATGCCAGAAATGATAACTGCACGCTTGGAAACCTATGGAAAAAGGGCAGTCCATCAGACCATCATGTGTAGCAGCAAATTTAGGCCATTCGGTCCGTCGGGTATATTCCACTATTTAATTGTGGCTGAATTGTTTCTCAACCCCAATCTCTCACTTACTCCGGGTAACACTTGATCTCTTTATTCATCAAGAACCTAGCTATCTCTAAGTTAGATACACTGAATCACTTAGCATCCACAGTCCCATGATGCAGTGAGTTCCACTGATCCATCACCTTCTGGCTGAATAAATTCCTCCACATCTCTATTCAGAAGGGTCATCCCTTCACTCTGAAGCTGTGCCCTTGGCCCCTAGTCTCTCTTGCTGTTGGAAACATCTTGCCCCCGTCCACTCCATCCAGGCCCCTCAGTATTCTGTATGTTTGAACAAGGTTCTACGCCGCCGCCGCCTAAACTTCATCAAGTGCAGACTCTGAGACTTCACCTGCTCCTCATATGACACAAAATTCATCGCTGGGATCTTTCTTGGAAGCCCATTTCTCATACCCCTTCACATTCTTTGTCCAGGGTCTTAATGTATAATGAGCACAGTGTCATCCCAAAACTGACTCCTGCGGTACTCCCCCCATCACCAGTTCCAATCGTGAAAAATTGCCCTTTCTTCACACTCTCTGCCTTGTGCCTATCAGACAAATCCTCTATCCATGTTCTGCATGTTGTTCTGAAACGGAAATTTCATGTCACACCCACTGCTGGATTTATTATTCTGTCTGGCTGTAAACAGCAGAGTTTCACCATTACCTTCCCATCTGTAATTCCCTGGAGAAGGTGGTGGGGAGCTGTCTTCCTGACCCATTGCAGTCCTTTGGGCGTAGGGACAGACACAGTGCTGGGAGGATGAAGCATGTCTTGGAGGGCACCCTGGAAATGTTGGTGTTCCTCTGCACCTGGAGCTCCTGTCCTTCCAGGGAATAGTGGTTCCGGGTTTGGGAAGTACTGTTGAAAGGGCCTGCCTGAGTGACCATAATGCTACTTATAGATCTTTTATTCCTTCATTCATTCATGAACATGAGCTTTGTTGGCTGAGCCAGCATTTATTGGTGATATGGAGTTGTCCCTGAGAAAGTGGTAGTGAGCTGCCTTCTTGAGCCACTGCACCAGCCGTTGGAACTGTTGTTATCTGTGTCCCATCCAGTAGGTGCTTGTCCTCATGGCTACAACTGCATATAGACAATGCAGCTCTCCCTTTCATATCCTACATACTCCCCGCCATATAAATCTGACAGTTCCTCACAATTTCTCACCTTCTCCATTCCCATCTGTGCTAGAGATCACTGAAATTCACTCATTCTTGTTTAAACTTCTGATCACATAAAATCCCTCCCTTTTAAAATGTCTAACCCCTTTAGCTTCTGTAACTCTCCATATAACTGTAATCAATGATAGCACAGGTTCCCTTCCTAAATCTCTGTAATTACAACTTTTCATCCTCCTTATCCATCTAAGGACTTCCAGCCCGTATAATCCCAATATTTGGAATGCTCCCACTCTCTGCACCACCTCATGTCCTGAGGTTCCTTGAACACCACCAGTGCTCCAAAAGTTTATGTTCCCCCCAGTTACTGCAACATCCAACAGTCTCGACTATCATACAGCACTTGCTGGCTCTCAAGTTGTATTTTTTGAAGTCTCCACATCTCTGTAAGCAGCACAGAAAAAACTCTTTTAACTCTACAAAGGTCCGTCATGAACAAGCCACTATCTCTCTATATCCTTCGCCTTCTTCAGTGTCTGCAACTCTTAGTGTATCTTCCACTAACCTGCTTTCGACACTGCAGGTCTGCCTAACTCCCCAAATAACCTCTTCCATCCCATACAGCTCGCTCAGTCACTGTAACACCCTCTGCTCTGTCTAATCCTCCTCTTTCCCACTGTCGTCCAGGCACAACAACGGTTCAGTAAGACAGCAGTGCGGAATGGGATGTTGTAAATCTTATATGAGGTTTGAGGCCTATCATTACCTGGGAGTCACAAAGGGAGGGAACCTGAGAGAGAGCAGCACAGATCGAGAGAATATCAATCAGTCGCAAAGATCGAGGGTGACGAGGACTTGGAGTTGGAGAAGCAGCAGATCAGGAGTCTCGAAATCAGCACTGAGGCACAGAGGGAGTGACCGTGTGATGGACCCACTTGGAGCAGGAGCATGAGGCTAACATAACTGGTAGTTAAAGAGGCAGCAAAGTGGGAGGATATAAATCAGCACTAAGGATCGAGGCCTAATCGTGCCTGGGAGTCACAGAGACAAGTGACCATGTGAGGGAGCAGGGTGGAGTGGGAGCTGGAGGATTACACGTACCTGGGAGGCAAAGAGACGGTGACTGTGTGAGGGAGCAGAGTGGAGTGGGAGCTTGAGGATTACATGTACGCCGGAGTCACAGAGATAACCTTCTGCTGCTGGGACCTGCCTGCACTGAGTTTTGAAGAAGTACAAGAGCCTTCACAGAAAAGGCTGTAAATTCATTGGCAGATTATTAGCGACTGTCAGTAAATTGATAGAAGTTAGCAAATTTATTTTTTCAACTTCTGAAATAAGGATTGAACTCAGAAATAAGAGGGAGAAGTGAAATTCTGAGCCAATATATATATTACCCTCAGTCAGCCACAGTTGAATAAGGGAGTTAACCATATTGTTTTTTCTTCCCTGATGTTAATTTAATTCTAAGTAATTGGTTAAGTTACTCTAGACATGTTGCATTTTAAGACATGACAAGAAATGTTTGTTCGATGGAAAATATGTTCTGTTACGTTGGGAAGTCATAGCCCCTGCTCGTGTCCTAGATGGACACTGGGTCTTGGAGCTCAGATAGTAACTAGAGACTCTATGGGACATCTGTGATGCTGAGAGTTAGGTGAATAGCTCACACAGAGAGCAGATCACCCTGCAGACATGACAGCCAAGAAGAAGAAAGGGAATAGGGGACTAGACAATCGAAGAGAAATATTCAGGGAATGGAAGGATATCCTGATATCTCCCTCCCAATTCAGGTTCCTGGTTTGGAAGCTGATGAAGCTGTGGGCTGTTCAGGGGAGGGCAGTCGGAGCCATATCTGTGGCACCACAAGCAGCCTGACTGTACAGGAGGGGAGGGAAAACGAAGGAGGAGCAATAGGCACAGGGGAGTCAGGAAATTGAAGAAGGTGTCAGTGTTTCTGTAATTTCAGGATAATGGGGTTAATAATATAACGGTGTCTGCAGGGCATTCGTCTGGGGGACAGTGAGCAGCCAAAGGTCATGTCCATCTTGGTAGGAATGACCCGGGTAGGAAGGGTGAAGCAGTCTGGGAATCAGAATTTAGGGAGCTCAGTGGATGGTTAGCAAGTGGGACCTCAAATGTAGCAATCCCTTGGTTACTGCCAGTGCCATGTCCAAGTGACAACAGAACTCGGAGTTTTAAGTAGATGAGAGTGTGATTCGAACGATGGTGCAGCAGGAAGGGCTTCGGTTTCCTGGGACATTGGGACTGGTTCTGGGGAAGGCAGCAACTCTACAAGCTGGATGGGCTAACGTGACAGAGCTGGGACTGAGTTACTTGTGTGGTGTTTGGGAGGGATTGAAAATAACTTGGTGGGTGTATAGGATCCAAAAAGGAATAGTAGAGGAGACTACCAGCATTCTCAAAATAATGGGAGATACAGTTGGTACTAATTTACAACAACAAGTTTATCAGTGGAAGATGGAGTAAGAAAGAAAGCCTTAATCTGAGGGACTCTGCATAGACATGAATACTCGGAGTTTGGAGAGTTCTAGATGCAGATTGGTGTGTGGAAATCTGATCGACTGATCACCGAGAGCTGGCTCAAGGAATGGCAGGACTGTGTGTTTAAATATTGCTGAGTATCAGGGATTCTGAAATTATAGAAGGGAAGGGAAAGGATGAAGGTGGAAGTATTGGTTTTGATTAGCAATAGTTGAGGCGCCCAAGAGAAAGAGCCGACTCACTCACTCGGGGCACCTCGCGACCTTTCCCCCAGTTGTAACAAATAATTCCACCTCCCTTAGTACTGTTTGGTAATTCTCACATTTCAGAAGGAACCAACCCACACAAGAGAAGAAAGAGCCAAGAGGGATAGGGGCTCCCCAACATTCAGCTCCTCACTCTATCACAGGGAAGGATTCTGACCCTAACAACCATGAGAGGCTGACTGAGCGTGACCAAGCTCCCGGACTGGGATCTGAGACTCCCCTTGATTCACTGTGCTGGGCACCGTGACTGACCGTGTCCAAGCTCGCTGACTAGGATCTGAGACTCCCCCTGACTCACTGTGCTGGGCACCGTGACTGACCGTGTCCAAGCTCCCGGACTGGAATCTGAGACTCCCCCTGACTCACTGTGCTGTGCACCGTGACTGACCATGCCCGAGCTCCCGGACTGGGATCTGAGACTCCCCCCTGACTCACTGTGCTGGGCACCGTGACTGACCGTGTCCAAGCTCGCTGACTGGGATCTGAGACTCCCCCTGACTCACTGTGCTGGGCACCGTGACTGACCATGTCCAAGCTCGTGACTGGGATCTGAGACTCCCCCTGACTCACTGTGCTGGGCATCGTGACTGACCGTGTCCAAGCTCTCTGACTGGGATCTGAGACTCCCCCTGACTCACTGTGCTGGGCACCGTGACTGACCGTGTCCAAGCTCGCTGACTGGGATCTGAGACTCCCCCTGACTCACTGTGCTGGGCATCGTGACTGACCGTGTCCAAGCTCCCGGACTGGGATCTGAGACTCCCCCTGACCCACTGTGCTGTGCACCGTGACTGACCATGCCCGAGCTCCCGGTCTGGGATCTGAGACTCCCCCCTGACTCACTGTGCTGGGCACCGTGACTGATCGTGTCCAAGCTCGCTGACTGGGATCTGAGACTCCCCATGACTCACTGTGCTGGGCACCGTGACTGACCGTGTCCAAGATCCCGGACTGGGATCTGAGACTCCCCCTGACTCACTGTGCTGTGCACCGTGACTGACCATGCCCGAGCTCCCGGACTGGGATCTGAGACTCCCCCTGACTCACTGTGCTGTGCACCGTGACTGACCATGCCCGAGCTCCCGGACTGGGATCTGACACTCCCCCCTGACTCACTGTGCTGGGCACCGTGACTGACCGTGTCCAAGCTCGCTGACTGGGATCTGAGACTCCCCCCTGACTCACTGTGCTGGGCACCGTGACTGACCGTGTCCAAGATCCCGGACTGGGATCTGAGAATCCCCCTGAATCACTGTGCTGGGCACCGTGACTGACCATGTCCAAGCTCCCGGACTGGGATCTGAGACTCCCCCTGACTCACTGTGCTGGGCACCGTGACTGACCGTGTCCGAGCCCCTGGACTGGGATCTGAGACTCCCCCTGACTCACTGTGCTGGGCACCGTGACTGACCGTGTCCAAGCTCGCTGACTGGGATCTGAGACTCCCCCTGACTCACTGTGCTGGGCACCGTGACTGACCGTGTCCAAGATCCCGGACTGGGATCTGAGACTCCCCCTGACTCACTGTGCTGGGCACCGTGACTGACCGTGTCCAAGATCCCGGACTGGGATCTGAGACTCCCCCTGACTCTCTGTGCTGGGCACCGTGACTGACCATGTCCAAGCTCGTGACTGGGATCTGAGACTCCCCCTGACTCACTGTGCTGGGCACCGTGACTGACCGTGTCCGAGCTCCCGGACTGGGATCTGAGACTCCCCCTGACTCACTGTGCTGTGCACCGTGACTGACCATGCCCGAGCTCCCGGACTGGGATCTGGGACTCCCCTGACTCACTGTGCTGTGCACCGTGACTGACCATGCCCGAGCTCCCGGTCTGGGATCTGAGACTCCCCCCTGACTCACTGTGCTGGGAACCGTGACTGACCGTGTCCAAGCTCGCTGACTGGGATCTGAGACTCCCCATGACTCACTGTGCTGGGCACCGTGACTGACCGTGTCCAAGATCCCGGACTGGGATCTGAGACTCCCCCTGACTCACTGTGCTGTGCACCGTGACTGACCATGCCCGAGCTCCCGGACTGGGATCTGAGACTCCCCCTGACTCACTGTGCTGTGCACCGTGACTGACCATGCCCGAGCTCCCGGACTGGGATCTGACACTCCCCCCTGACTCACTGTGCTGGGCACCGTGACTGACCGTGTCCAAGCTCGCTGACTGGGATCTGAGACTCCCTCCTGACTCACTGTGCTGGGCACCGTGACTGACCGTGTCCAAGATCCCGGACTGGGATCTGAGACTCCCCCTGAATCACTGTGCTGGGCACCGTGACTGACCATGTCCAAGCTCCCGGACTGGGATCTGAGACTCCCCCTGACTCACTGTGCTGGGCACCGTGACTGACCGTGTCCGAGCCCCTGGACTGGGATCTGAGACTCCCCCTGACTCACTGTGCTGGGCACCGTGACTTAACTGTGTCCAAGCTCCCGGACTGGGATCTGAGACTCCTCCTGACTCACTGTGCTGGGCACCGTGACTGACTGTGGACAATGATATCAGGCTTCCTCGTTTTGTGTCTGTGCTAAACACCAAGACAATACAGCAGGAGGGTGAGCCTCGTAGCTCTGGCTGAGGGGAAATACTGCTGAGGGCATGGTAAGGCAAGGCAATCATTCTGTGAGCATTCAAGTCATTTCAAAGTGAGTGTGTACAAACACTGAATTAGCACCCCAGAGAGAGAGGCCATGAGTTGGGTGTTTCCCTGAGCACAGTGTCCTTGCAGCAGCATTGAGTGCGTACAAACACGGAGTGAGCATCCCAGAGGGGCTGTCCATGAGCTGGGTGTCTGCCTCTGAGCACAATGTCCTTGCAGCAGAATTGCAATGAGAGTTGTGGGTGCACCCTGAGCTGCAGCATTGAAGTACAAATGTATACTGTCAGTGGGTCGGAGATGTGCTTGGATGGCATGGTGAGGCTGGCATGTGACATGTGCCAGCATTGGTGGGTATGGATTACATGCAGCTTCTGACTGTGCAGTGTCCCCCGAGACGTTGGTGTACAAGATAGAAGGCTGCAGGAGCGAGGGGCAAGATGGAGTCACCAGTTACCAGCTCTGACTTTCACGTCCAATTCTCCATATTGCGTTTCCCTATTGTGGGAGGGACGGTATGAAGCTGTAAGTTGTTGAGGATAGACCCACTGAATGTGGCTGTTGATCATCAGTAATCATTCAGTCAATATCTTGCCACTCCTTTGCTCAAATCTTGTTTTACAGATCAGTCCAGCACAGGAATAGGCCCTTCAGCCCAGCAAGCCAGAACTGACAGATGATGCCGTTCTAAAGTTAAAAAGAAAGTTTTTGCTCCGACACTCTCTATGTCATTCTGTTCCCTACTTACTCATATTTGTGCCAAGATCCCTCTTAAACCATGCTATATTAGCTCCTTCTCCTCTATCAGTGCATTCCAGGCACTTGCACATTCTGTCTGGAACAGCAAAAATAACACTTGCCGATCATATCTCCCGAACTTTCTCCCTTTTACCAAAAACCTACGGTCTTGAGTAATTGATATTTCTACTCTGGAAAAAAGCCTCTAACTGTCCTTCTATCTTTGCCTCTGATAATTTTGTAAATATCTATCAGATAGCCCCATAGCCAATGATGACCAGGTGCACACAAACCATGTTTGTCAATTTCCCCTTCTCGCTAATACACTCCAAACCAGACAACATTCTGGTAAAACGTTTCCATACCCTCTCGAACACTTCCACATCGTTCTGCTGGTGTGGCAACCAGTACTGTACACAATATTCTAAATGTGCCTGAACTAAGTTTCTCTACAGCTGCAATATGACCTGTTATTTTTCATACTGTATGCTCCGATGCCTGTCTGCAAGTTTGCCATCAGTCTTCTTGATCACCCTCTCCACCCGTGTTGCTACTTTCCGGGAACTGTGGAGCGGTAAACCTAGATCCCTTCGGATGTTGATGCGGCCAGGAGTTTTTCCATCCACTTTATACTTCTCTCCTGCATTTGACCTTCTAAAATACATCACGTCGCAACTGTCCATAACGTTTTCTCTGTCCAAGTCTGCAGCTGACCTCTATCCCGCTGTATTCTCTGGCAATCATCCTCACAATCTGCAAGTCTGCCAATCTATTTACAGATCTCCAGTCACAAAAACACTGTTCCACCACGACTCTGTCTTCTATTACCAAGCAGTTCTCTATCCATCTTACTAACTAAACGCTGATCCCACTTCACTTCACCTTCGGTATGAGCCTGCCATAAGGAACCATTATCAAAGGCCTTGCTAAGGTCCAAACGGCCAACATCCAGCCCCACTCCCTCATCAATCAGTTTTGTCACTTGCTCAAAATAATCAATCAAGTTTGTGAGACAGGATATTCCCCACACAACTGTGTTGCCTGTTGCTAGTAAGTTCAGACTAGAGTACTGTTGGAGCTGCACTCATTCAGACATGTGATTATTCCATCATATTCCTGACTTGAACCTTGGAGGTTAGATTAGATTCCCTACAGTTTGGAAACAGGCCCTTCAGCCCAACCAGTCTGCACCAACCCTTCGAAGAGTTACTCACGCAAACACATTTCCCTGACCTATATTTACCATGACTAATGCACCTAACACCATGGCTAATTCACCTGAACTGCACATCTTTGGCTGTGAGAGGAAACCGGAGCACCCGTAGGAAACCCATGCAGACAAGGGGGGGTGGAATGTGCAAACTCCACATAGACAGTCACCAAGGCCGGAATTGAACCTAGGATTTGGTGCTGTGAGGCAGCAGTGCTAAGCACAGAGCTCTTGATAGTTACTGTACAGTGGGAGGTATGTTGGGCCGTGATTGTTCCTGCACAGTGGGAGGTATGTCTGGTGGTGATGGTTACTGTACAGTGGCAGGTATGTCGGGTGTGAGGTTGCAGACTGAGTTGTATTCTGCTGCTGCTGATGGCCCATTGCACCTCGTAGATGCATCATAATTTGTTGCTCAATCTGTTTAACGCCTCTCCCAGTAGAAACCCATATCATGGTGAGGTGGGTCTGCAAAATGTAAAGGTAGCCCTTGCTCCCCATAAGGACTGTGCAGTGACCATTCTTACCGGTATATGAAATGTAGAACTGTATCTGCAGCAGGCAGATCGGTGATGATGTGGTCAATGATATGTTTCCCTTTTACTCATTCCCCCATAACCTGCCGCAGAGCAGTCTAGCAGCTACAGGAACCAGCATCAATGCTGAGCACTGTATTAACTATATGCCAAGAACTGCCCCCTCAGCCTGGCTATGTCCTGTCAGTGGGACAGAATCTACCAGAGAGGATGGTGAAGTTGCCTGTGACATAGTCCTGTTCACAGAATCCTGCTTTACAGGCAATATCTGACTGTTTTTTGTTTAGTTTGTGGGAAATATACAACAGGTCACTTTTACATTTTGTATAATGAAGTGTTAATATCACTTTGTTCCTTACATATTTTTTAAAAAAACCCAAATATCAATATTTGTCAATTGAAAACAATTAAAGTGAACAATAATTGAAATACCAGAGCGCAGAGCTAACTATTACACAATTCAGTGACTGTAGTAAACAGCCGATTCATGTTCAGATCAGTGAACACACCATCTTGCAGGCAGCAAAGCCGTTGGAAATGACTTTGAGGAAAAGCCTGAATTCAGACACAGTGTTACTGGCCCTCACCATGACCTCCAAAATACTGACCATCTCCAAAATCTGTCCAGAGTGCTTCCAAACTGGAGCTGGGCAGTTACTCACGCAATAGACTGGTTAGAGAAATACCTGAACAATGGGGAGAGGTGTGTGGGGCAGACTGGTCAATAGACTAGCACATGGCACTGTTCAACATTTGTATCAATGATCTGTAAACAACCACGTCTCGCTTCTGGTATGGCACCTAAACTCTGTAATTCTGCACCTTGGACCTGATCCTGAATGAAGGTGTTATAAAGGTGATGGACTCCCGCAGCACATGGCATCTTACATTGAATCCCTCATAAACAATATCCAGTGTATGTTAGCCCCACAATGTCAGTTTCCAAACAGAATTGTACAGCTCTATTGATGGCCGGTATCATCCCGGACCAACGTTCTTGTGTGTGACTTGAGCTGGAAATCTCTGTGTAAATGGTTGCAGCATCGTTCTAACCGTTAACAGCAAAGTCTCTTTACTGAAGGTCTGACATCCTTTCATAACACCAACCTTTAGATTGCCCAATAAGCACAAAATCCACCCATGTATTCAGTTCATTTTTATAACAACAATATGATGAAAACTATGCCCAACTCACAGTAAGGAGCATTGAAATGATGAGCCTCATTACCGCATCCAAGACCAAATTATGATTAACGACAAGGAATTAGAAAATATACATTTATTTTCCCTTTTATTAATATTGTGAACTCATAGTCGACTCTCCTGCACCTCAGTGGCTACATGAATGGCTGTGCTATTTTTTCAGAACCACACTTTTTGACTCTGATCTCCAGCATCTGCAGTCCTCACTTTCTCCCTGCTAATATTCACTCATATTCATTTTCATGGCAACAATATCACTGCGTGTTTAAACATGTTACAGTCAGATCTGGGTACATTTTGAATTGCTTCTGTCTATCTCAGAGCTTAGTAATATGGGATGTGAATGGCAGTGTCTGTGTGATGCTCGGTCTGTAGGCCATGCCTCTGAGAGACTGACAGATTGTTTAAAACAGCACATCCCTTCAGCTGTTTACAACAAACAGGTTACTGCTGAGACACTAACAGCCTGAGCTCACAAAACCCAAAGCACAGTGGCCAACATTGGACAGATATGGACAATATTTTCATTTCATTTATTCATGGAATATGATTGGGCCAGTATTTATTATCCATCCCTTGTTGCCATTGAGAAGGTGAGGGTGTGTTGCCACATTGAACCACTGCAGTCGATGTGCTGTAATTAGACTTACAACACTTTGAGGATCTGACTAGAAATGTTGATGAGGGTTGAGCTGTGGATGTGGTGTATATGGACGTCAGCAAGGTATTTGATAAGGTTCCCCATAGTAGGCTCATTCAGAAGGTCAGGAGGAATGGGATATGGGGAACTTAGCTGTCTGGATACAGAATTAGCTGGCCAACTGAAGACAGCGAGTGGTAATAGAAGGAAAATATTCTGCCTGGAAGTGAGTGGGTGTTCCACAGGGCTCTGTCCTTGGGCCTCTACTGTTTGTAATTTTGACTTAAGACTTGGGTGAGGGGATTGAAGAATGGGTCAACAAGATTGCAGATGACACAAAGGTTGCAGGTGTCGTTAACGGTATAGGGGGCTGTTGTAGGCTGCAGCGGGACATTGACAGGATGCAGAGATGGGCTGAGAGGTGGCAGATGGACTTCCACCTGGATAAATGCAAAGTGATGCATTTTGGAAGTTCGAATTTGAAAGCCGATTACAGGATTCAGGATAGAATTCTTGGGAGTGTGAGGGAACAGTGGGATATTGCTGTGCAGGTACATAGATCCCTTAAAATGGCCACCCAAGTGGACAGGTTGTTAAGAAAGCATATGGTGTTTTGGCTTTCATTAACGGGGGATTGAGTTTAAGAGTCGTGAGATCTTTTTGCAGCTCTATAAAACTGTGGTTAGACCGCATTTGGAATACTGCATCCAGTTCTGGTCGCCCTATTATAGGAAAGATGTGGATTCTTTGGAGAGGGTTCAGTGGAGGTTTACCAGGATGCTGCCTGGACTGGAGGGCTTATCTTATGAAGAGAGGTTGACTGAGCTCGGACTTTTTTCATTGGAGAAAAGCAGGAGGAGAGGGGACCTAATTGAAGTATATAAGATAATGAGAGGCATAGATATAGTTGATAGCCAGAGACTATTTCAAAGGCCAGAAATGGCTAATACGAGGGCTCATAATATTAGGCTTGTTGGACGTAGTATAGAGGGGACGTCAGAGGCGGGTTCTTTACACAGAGATTTGTGAGAGCACGGAATGTGTTGCCAACAGTAGTTGTAGAAGCAAGGTCATTGGGGACATTTAAGAGACTGCTGGACATGCATATAGTCACAGAAATTTGAGGGTGCATACATGAGGATCAATGGTCGGCACATCATTGTGGGTTGAATTGCTTGTTCTATGCTCTACTGTGCTATGTTCAATGTTCTAATATCATTCGGGGGGACCTTGAAATAGTGACACTGAAGGAATGGCAATATACTTCCCAATCAGGATGGTGGTTGGTTGGCTTGGAATGGAAAGCGAAGATGATGATAATCCCATGTGTCTGTTTCCCTTGTCCTTCTTGACGGTCATGGTTTCAGAGGTACGCTGTAAGAAGCCTTGTTAAATTTCTGCAGAGCACCGTGTAGATGGCAGGTATTAATGCTCCTGACTGTCAGTGGTGGAGGGATGAAGCTGCATTTACAGGGAAAATGGGGTGGGGGCGGGTATTACTTCGCACACACATATTCAATGTGTGTCTTATTGATGGTGTACAGGCTTTTGGAAATCATGAGGTATGTTATTTCTGCAGGATTCGTAGCCCTTGAGATATTCTTGTAGCCAATTAATTTATATGTATCAAAGTGTGACGTTGAAAAAGGCAGCATCTGAGGTACAGGAGTGTCGACGTTTTAGCATAAGGCCTTTACAGGAATGGGTAATGAAAGTATACGGTCAGTCCAGTTCTGGTTAACGGTAATCTGCGGGATATTGGTCGTTGGGAGTTCAGTGATGGTGGTGACATTGAACGTTAGAGGATATGATTCCATTTTCAATTATTAGAGATAGTTGTTGTCTGGCATGTGTGCAATGGAAGTTGTACTTGTCATTGTTAAGTGCAGACCTTCATATTTCGAGATCCTTGTTGCATTTGGATAAGGATTGCTTCAGTATCAGAGTAAATCATTAATAGTGGTTAATATTGTCCAATCATTGGCAAACAATCCCAGTTGTGACTTCACTTGAGTAGGGATGGTCGTTTATGAAGCAACTGAAAATTATTGGGCCTAGGACAGAGAGCACTTATACAGCTCACTGATGCTCTCCCTCTCTCTGAGCTAGGAAGCTGGCTTCTAGTTCCACCTGCTCCAAAGGTGTTTAGTAACATATCTGAATGGAATAATATCACAATACCGATCACATGGAGCTGAGTGATGACTTGGTTAGTTGGACAGCTGGTTAGTAATGCAGATTAATACTAACAGTGTGGGTTCAATTCCTGCACTGACTGAGGTGTATGATAAGGGCTGTCCTACTCAAGCTCTCTCTCACTTGAGGCATGATGACTGTCCAGTTAATCTACCACCAGTCGTCTCTTTCTAACGAGAGAGCAGCCCAATCATCCTGTAGGAGTATGGTGACCTACCTTCCCACTTCTGATCTACAGGTTTACCCAGAAACCCCTCCCTTGGGGAACTGCGGCTGAGCTGAGATGGCTGCTCTCCACCAACCCCAGCCACCTTCCTTTGTACCAGGTATAACTTCTGCCAATGCAGACGATTCCTATTTGCTTCAGGTTTGCCGTTAATCCTGGATACGACATTTGGTCAAATGCAGTTATGATCATGTTAAAAGTGAAGTCACTGTCACCTCACCTCTCAAATTCAGCTGTGAGTTTTCTTGTTGTAAATCGTTTAGCTGAAAACTGCCATCTGGAGGAGACTAAAGTTGATCCTCCCATCGATATTTCTGTCTGAACATTGTTGTGAAAGTTTCAGCCTTAGCTTTCCTATTATTGTGCTGGGTTCTTCAATCTTTGAGGAAGGTGGTATTTGTGGATCCTCCTCCTGCGGTGAGTTGTGTGATTGTCCACCACCACTCACCCAGACTGTATATGAGAGGATTGTAGAGATTCATTGGATAGATCTGTGTATCATTTTCTATTTTTACCATGTGGTGAGTAAGTGGCCCAATTTAGTAACTTCATCTCATTCTGAGGTGTATTTGGTGCTACTATAGGCAGGCCCTCCTGTATTCTCCATTAACAAGGCTGTATCCCTGGCTTTATGGTCAGGATAAAGTGGAGCATACACCAGGCAGTGATAGTGAAACTTATGCTGGAGAACAATTCTGCTGCTGTTGGTAATGACCCGAACCGCCTCACACAGGCCAGTGCAAAGTTCCAAAATCTATTGGAAATCTGCCCTGTTTAGCACAGTGATGGTATCACATATACACAGGGGGTCTTCAAGATGTAAAAGTGGAACTTTGTCTCCAGAAATACTGTGTGCGGTAGTTCGCTGTGCCCAATATGGTCATCAAACAATGTGTCTGCAGCCGGTAGGTTGGTGAGGATGAGGTCAAGGATGTTTCTACCTGTCAGTCGTTCCTCCCGACGCGGTGCAGACACAGTGAAGCAGTTGTGTCCTTTTGGACCGACCACCTCGATCAGTATGGCTGCTACTGAGCCCCTCTTGGTGTTGGGTATGAAGTGGCCCACCCAGTATACATTCTCCAGCTCTGTCACACTCTCAGTGCTTCCACCAAGTGTTGTTCAATGTAGAGGGACACTGATCCACCAGCTCAGGCAGTGGAGTCACCAGGAGCTTTCTGTGTCAGTGTTTGATCTGACCCCGTGAGGCTGAGGGAGGGGAGTCATCAGGAGGTTTCTGTGTCAGTGTTTGATCTGACACCGTGAGGCTGAGGGACGGGAGTCAGCAGGAGGTTTCCGTGTCAGTGTTTGATCTGACACCGTGAGGCTGAGGGAGGGGAGTCAGCAGGAGGTTTCTGTGTCAGTGTTTGATCTGACACAGTCAGGCTGAGGGAGGGGAGTCAGCAGGAGATTTCTGTGTCAGTGTTTGATCTGACCCCGTGAGGCTGAGGGAGGGGGGTCAGCAGGAGATTTCTGTGTCAGTGTTTGATCTGACACAGTCAGGCTGAGGGAGGGGAGTCAGCAGGGGATTTCCGTGTCAGTGTTTGATCTGACACGGTGAGGCTGAGGGAGATGAATCAACAGGAGGTTTCCGTGTCAGTGTTTGATCTCACACCGTGAGGCTGAGGGAGGGGAGTCAGCAGGAGGTTTCTGTGTCAGTGTTTGATCTGACCCCGTGAGGCTGAGAGAGGGGGGTCAGCAGGAGGTTTCTGTGTCAGTGTTTGATCTGACACAGTGAGGCTGAGGGAGGGGAGTCAGCAGGAGGTTTCCATGTCAGTGTTTGATCTGACACCGTGAGGGTGAGAGAGGTGAATCAGCAGGAGGTTGCTGTGTCAGGCATTGATATGACCTCATTAGGTTTTGTCATGTCACATTGTTGCTTGACAGTCTGGAGGACATCTCTCTCAATTCTGGCATAAGCTCAAATGCATTAGGAAAGAGGAGTTTGCACGGTCTACAGTGCCTTTTATTTTTATTACAGTCAGCAGAAGGGCCTCTCCTGTGTGGATGACACTGACTCCTTGGCTCTCTTGATTTGACACTCCAAGGTCTCACTCCTTCAAATACTCTCTGTCCCTTTTCTGCCCATTCATCAACTAATCTATCACTGTAAATATCTGCAGAACCTTCCTCCTCACTATCTCTTTAAACTCCTCCAAACTCTATACCCCTCCCTATATCTGTAACGTCTTCCAAATCCTACACCCCTCACTATCTCACTAAGCACCTCCAAGCCATACATTCGTCCCTATCTCTCTAACCTCCTCCATCATCGATATATCACCCTTTATCTATGACTTACTTCAGCCCCTACAAAATCCACGTATCTGTCTAAGCTGCTCTCCTGTATACCCGGTCACTGTAACCTTGTCCAGCCACTGCCCGCTCCCGACCTTTGTAAACCTCATCCAACCTCTAGACTCTCATGATCTTCGTAACCTCCTCCAGCGTTTCCATACAGCCCCATAATTCTGGCATTCTCTAGTACCTCTACCTTTTCTTATGGATATAACCTCCAAAAACACGTTTCGTTTTGTGAGGGAAAGGGATAGGTACATGCCACAGGGCAAGAGTTGTCAATGGGGGAAGGGCAATTGTAACGCGATTAAGCAGAACTAATGATGCATAGAAGAGGGTAGCAAAATGTAGGGGATGGGGATAATCGAAATGTAAAGCTGGTTTTAAGAACAGACATCGCGTGTCCTTAAATAGCATGCCCCTATCAGGCAGGGAGGAAGTGGTAATGTAAGGGAACCGTGGTTTACTACAGAAATTACATCTATTGTTAAGAAGAAGAAGGAGGCTTATGTGACGATGAGACGATGGAGAGTTTAAGATTAGCTAGGAAGGATTTAAAGAGAGAGTTAAGAAGTGCAAAGAGAGGACATGAGTCATTTTTAGCAGGTCGAATGAAGGAGAATCCTATAGCTTTGTTTGGGTTCGTTAGGAAGAAAAGGATAACTAGGGTAGGAATACAACTAGTCAAAGACAGAAGTAGGAAGTTGAGTGTGGATTCTGTGGAGATCGGAGAGGTGTTAAATGAACATTTCTCATTGGCTTTCACTCAGGGAAATTAGAATATTATGAGAAGAATGAGATGCGAGATATTTGACCAGAAAGGATCGAGGTTGGTAAGAAAGATATGTTATCAATTCGAGAAGGAGTGGAAGTGAAAATGTCCCCTGTGTCGGATGGGATTTATTCGAGCTTCCTCTGGGGCGCTAGGAAGAAGTTGTTGGAGCCTTTGGCTTTGCTATTTGAGTCTTCATTGTCTACAGGTTTAGTACTAGAGGAATAGAGGATTGCAAATGTTTGCCATTTCCAAGAAGGGCAGTACAGATGACCAAGGCAATTACAGACCAGTGAACCTTATGTGTGTGTGGGAAATATTTTGGACAGGATTGTAAGAGACAGGATTTATAATCATCTAGCAAACAACAAATTGATTGCAAATAGTCAACATGGTCATGTCTCTCAAACCACATTGAGGTTTTTGAGAAGGTGACCAAGAATGTGTAAGAGGGTAAGGCAGTTGACGTGGTGTACATGGACCTCAGTAAAGCATTTGATAAGGTTCCACATTGGAGACTGTTGGAGAAAATGCAGAAGCGTGTGATTGAGTGTGATTTAGCAGTTTGGATTAGAAGCTGGCTTTTTGTATAAGTCAGCCAGTGTTGACCAGCATGGAGTCCATTAACTATGGTGAGCCACAAGAATCTATTTTGGGACCACTACTGTTTGTCCTTTATATAAATGACTTAGATGCAGGCATAGGCGGATGGGTTAGTAAGTCTACAGATGACACTAAAATCAGAGGAGTAGTGAACAGTGTGGAAATGTTTTGCGGGTCGAAGAGGCACTTGGACAAACTGCAGAATTGGGCTGAGAGGTGGCAAGTGGAATTTCAATGCAGCTAACTATGACGTGATTCCTTTTGGGAAGAATACCAGGAAGGCAGAATACTTGGTCCATTGCAAGATTCTTGGTAATGTGGATGTGCAGGTGGATCTTGGTTTCCATGTACATAGATCCCTGAAAGTTGCTACCTCGGTTGATTGTACTGTTAAGAAGTCATACGGTGTGTTAGGTTGTATTGATAGAGGTATTGAGTTGTAGAGCCGCACGGTTGTGGGCGGCACGGTGGCACAGTGGTTAGCACTGCTGCCTCACAGCGCCTGAGACCCGGGTTCAATTCCCGCCTCAGGCGACTGACTGTGTGGAGTTTGCACGTTCTCCCCGTGTCTGCGTGGGTTTCCTCCGGGTGCTCCGGTTTCCTCCCACAGTCCAAAGATGTGCAGGCCAGGTGAATTGGCCATGCTAAATTGCCCGTAGTGTTAGGTAAGCGGTAAATGTAGATGTAGATGTAGATGTAGATGTAGGGGTATGGGTGGGTTACGCTTCGGCGGGGCGGTGTGGACTTGTTGGGCCGAAGGGCCTGTTTCCACACTGTAAGTAATCTAATCTAAAAAAAAAACTATGCAAAATGCATAGTTGGAATATTGGGTGCAATTCTGGTCGCCCCATTACAGGAAGGGTATGGAAGCATTGGAAAAGGTGCAGTGGATATTTACCAGGATATTGCCTGGTCTGGAGGGAGGGCCTTATAAGGAAAGGCTGAGAAACTTGTGTCTGTTCCTATTGGAGAGAAGAAGGCTAAGAGGGCATTTGATAGAGGCATACAATGTGATCAGAAGATTAGATAGGGTAGACAGTTAAAGCCTCAGATGATGACATCAGCTTGTACGAAGGGGCATAGCAACAAATTGAGGGGTGACAGATTTAAGACTGATGTCAGAGGCAGGTTCATTACTCAGAGAGTGTTAAGAGCGTGGTATGCCGTGCCTGCCAATGTACTTAACTCAGCCACGTTTGGGGGATTTATACAATCCTTGGATAAGCACATGGATGATGATGGAACAGTGTCGGGGGATTGGCTTAGATTAGTTCACAGGTCAGTGCAACATCGAGGGCAAAAGGCATGTTCTGCGTTGTATTGTTCTATGTTCTATAAACCCTTACATCTTCCTCACTTCAGTAACTACGCGCAGTCACTACAGCCCTCTTCATCTCTGTACCTCCTCCACCCACTCCATTGTTCTCTATCGACGTAAATTCCTCCAGCAGCTCTACCCCTCCACACCTCTGTGAACTTCATTCATCATCGATGGTCTTCCTGACCTCTGTCTCCTCCTCCAGCCTCTCCACACCTCTCTATCGCTGACATCCTCCAACATCTAAACCTATTCTTATTTGCATAACCTCCAACAACACATACAACTTCCAGCCCTCCACCCCTACTGACCTCTGTAATCTCCTGCAGTATCTTCACTCCTTCCTATAACTGTGGCTTCCTTCATCACATATATCCTTCCATATCTCTGGACCCACTCTAGCAATTACATACTACCCTCTTGCTATAAACTTCAGAAGCTCCTCCATTCCTCCCTGCCTTTGGAAACACTTACAGCCCCTACAGCCCCTACAGCCTTCTCTAATTTTGTAAAGTCTTCTAGCACATATACCCATCCTTATCTCGGTAATCTCTCTGTTCTATTGCAGCTTCCGCCCATCTGTAACACCCTCCTGAACCTATACCTCCATTTCACTGTAACTTTATCTAACCCGAAGCTCCTCAATATCTCTGTGAACTTTTCGCTTTATTCATTGATATACATCCACAATCTTTGAGATGGCGAATACTAAATACTCTGACACCCATGGAGGGATATAATTTCACATCATCTTAGTCCCATATAAGTTGCCCCTTATCCTGAGATCCTGTCATCATGTTTTGGATTCCCAGAACCACAGAAATAATTTCTCAGCATCGGCGCTGTAAAGCTCTTTCCACTCAGAAGCTTTTTCTCCTCAAACAAATCACTTCTCCATTTCCTGAGATTCAAAAATATCGATTAAATCTCTTCAGAAATGCAGCAAGAGACACTCAGATGCCAAGCAGTGAAACATTTGTGTATTATTCATTGATAGGTATCAGACATTGCTGGGTGGGCCATCATTTATTGCCCATACACTTTTGTTCTGGACAAGGTGGTTGTGTGCTGCCCATGCAGCAGGGTCACCCACAATAATGTTAGGGAATGAAAGGCAAGATATTAATCAAGTGACACCCGCTAGACTGAGATATATTTCCCAGTCAAGATGGTCATTGACTTTATGTGCAACTTGCAGAGTTAGTGTTTCCGTCGATCTGTTGCCCTTACTACTTCAGATGATCAAGGCTTGAAAGGTGCTGTTGAATGGACTTTGATAAATGTCTGCAATATACCTTGTATCTGGAACACACTGCCTCCATTGAGGGTTGATAGTGGAAATAGTGAACGTTGTGGATGTTGTGGCCATCGAGCTGGACTACACATGTACCCTTTCTTATACAGGGGCAGCATAGCTGTTCTAGATATGGTCGAAGCTACTTTTTGACAATACGACTTCAATTTGTTACAATCAGTGACTCCATGTAATTTAATTGAACAATTATCTGCTGAAATGAGTTTGTAATTGGCTGCATGGTCGCCGTGCCATTGCCACGTGGAACACAATACAATCAGGACAGGATGTGGTTGTTGAGCGCTTTGCGCCTGTTCCATAATTTAAGGAGATTATAACTGATTTGTTACATTTTACCTGCTTTTGGCCCAAATCGGTCACGACACTTCCTTTGCAAAAGGGTTTCTATCTCAGGTATTCAGGTGTAAACAAAGAACGAAACAATACCAACCAAAACAAGGAGCAAGATGGATGTTGAATGGATAACCTGAAACGTGTCAACTCAGTTTTGACTACAGAAGGCTGTCGAGGGACAATTTGAATGATGGGTAATGACCTTCACTCATTGACTTTACTTCTGTTGTCAATAGTTCCTTCAACAAAGACAGTTCTTCAGCTTTTCAAAGGAAGAAATAGATTGTGTTTGGCATGTGTCAAGCAGATTGCATAGTAAAAGTGGGAAATTGGGTGGAGGTAATAATGCTCATTTGAAGGGCCAGTGAGAACACTATGGGCCTCCTTCACTCGAACAAAACTATAATTATGAATGTACTTGGATGGATTAAGTATTCATGAAAAGACAGGAAACAGAGTGAAGAATTTACAGTTAATTTTTGTGTGGAAATGTGTGCTGTGAGGAAGATGTAAATCTTTAGAAAATTGAATGGGCCGCCACATGGGCAAGGTAATTGAAAATGACATATGATGCAGAAACGTGAAGTTATCCACTTTATTGGGGAAATTAATAGACATTATATTTCATAAATTGTGAAACACTGAAAAGTACAGATATAAATAAAACCCAAGGTGTCCTTGTCTATACGCTGCTGACGTCTAACTTACAGTGCAGCAAGGCTATTTGGAAAGACAGTGGAATGAGAACCTTTATTGTCAGAGGATGTAAGCACAAGGGGAGAAATGTCTTGCTTCAGTTGAATTGGAGCTGAGTCAGACTGCACCCGGACGACTCTGTGCAGTTTTGGTTCTTTCTCTCAGTAAATATTTCATTGCCATAGAGAGAGGAAAAGGAAGGTTCAACAGGCTTCTACCAAGGACAATGCTATCAAAGGTGTCCATGAGAAACTTGGTCTGTGTTCCCCAGTGTTTCAAGGAATGAACATTATTTTCCTTGGAAGTTACAGAATACTGATTACATTCCTGCTTCTAAATAATTTCTGGCCATTTGTGTACCATTTATAAATTCAGTTGCATTCCGAACTGTGTTTCACTCCAACGGGAGATAAGTTGTTGTTCTCACAAACACAGGAATAGTAGCAGATTGGATACCATAAGGCACAGGGACAGTAATATTTCCAGCAGCTCTCTGAGTATGTTCTGCCTTTCAGTTCAATAATGTTTGTTCTGATAGTACTCAACTCCACTTTCCTGCACTTTCCCCGTCACCTATGATTCACTGACTAAATAAAAATATATCTCTCAGCCTTGAAGATATTTTCAAAACCTTCTGTAATTGTTTCCCTCACTGATGTTAGACTTGGTCGTCTTTACTTCCGTTGTTTATTTCCAGCGCAGTTTGTTGAAACGAAATTAGATGCCAACCTCTCCATCGCACCTCCACTCTGTTCAAAAGCACAATAAATAAATAAAGCTCAGAGCCTGTTATATTCTTCCTTTCCTTTCATATTAATTTAAGATACAGCTCACAGATCTGGGGATTTGTCCAGTTTTTACTCTGCCAAAATTTCCACTTCTTCCTTCCGGTCGCTATCAATCTGTTAAAGGGTCACACAGTCATCTCCATGAATCCAAGAACTCAAGAACTCCTTCGCCCAAGTGAAGACGGATATGAAATACTTGTTTCACGTATATTCTGGCTGTGTGCACAGGCTGCTTCCTTGATCCCTCCTATTCCCTGTTCTTTCCCTTGTTATCATCTTCCCCCGATATGTGGATGGAATATCTTGGGCTTCTTACTAACCTTACCCGCTAATGTTTTATCACACCTCCTTTATTCTCTTCTACTGATTTCCTTAACTTCAGCGCTGCACTTTCTACATTCTTAGAGGGATTCCATTGATCTGCTCACTTTATTGCTGCTTTAAGCTACTCTTTACTTTGATATTCAGCTCTGAATATTTGGAGACGTCGGGGTGTCTCTGGGCTTGTTTTCGTAAAGTCGATCTTAGATTGTAACATATTGGGCTCATACTGTCACCAATTTCATTTTGAGCATGGGCACCCCTCCCTAATCCACGTTATTCGACAACAGAGTTACCCAGAAGTAAATGTCCCCACACTACTTTGGCCAGATACTATTTTCTAACAAACTCTGTCTCCCCAATCCAAAAACGTTATATTTTGAAAACGTTTTTTGCCTTTTCCTTAAGGAACTTAAGATATGTGCTGGGCGGCACGATGGCACAGTGTTTAGCACTGCTGTCTCACAGTGCCTGAGACCCTGGTTAAATTCCCACCTCAGGCGACGGATTTTGTGGAGTTTGCACGTTCTCCCCGTGTCTGCGTGGGTTTACGCCGGGTGCTCCGGTTTCCTCCCACATCCAAAGATGTGCTGGTCTCATCCAGCCACAACAACGCTCCCTATCTCTGTAATCTCTTCCAGTCGCTACACACCTCCCTATCTTTGAGATTAGATTACTTACAGTGTGGAAACAGGCCCTTCGGCCCAACAAGCCCACACCGACGCGCAACTCACCCAGACCCATTCCCCTACGTTTCACCCTTCACCTACCGCTCCGGGCAATTTAGCATAGCCAATTCACCTAACCTGCACATTTTTGGACTGTGGGAGGAAACCGGAGCACCCGGAGGAAACCTACGCAGATGTGGGGAGAATGTGCAAACTCCACACAGTCAGTCACCTGAGGGGGGATTGAACCCGGGTCTCTGGTGCTGTGAGGCAACAGTGATAACCACTGTGCCACCGTGCCGCCCATGTGCCGTCTCTGTAACATTTCAACCCCTCCACCCCAACTGATCTCCAGCATCTTCACCTCTTCCTGTAACTGACGATTCCTCCAGCACGTACATTGCTCCACAGGACTGGAACCCACTCTTGAAATTGCATACCTCCCTATCACTATAAACACCTCAAGCACCTCCAGTCCTCCCTATTGTTGTAAATTCTTCCAGCACCTACAGCCTTCTCTAACATCCAGCACCATAAACACATCACTATTCAGGCAATATTTGTCTCCTGTTACAGCTTCCCTATATCTGTAACATTCTACTGCACCTTTACCTCCCTGTTTCTGTAACCTCCTCTAACTCTGAGCTCCTCCATATCTCTGTGAATTTTTCACAGTTTTCATTCGCAATGCATCCACAATTCTTAAGATGGCGAACACTAAACACTCTAATACCGTTTGATTGAAATGATTTCACATCCTCTCAGACCCAAATAAATTGCCTGTTATCCCGAGACCCTGTTATCGTGTTTTGGACTCCCTGACCCACAGAAATAAATTTTCAGCATCTGCCCAATCAAGCACTTGCAATTCAAAATCGTTTACATTTCAATCAAATCACGGATCAATTTCCTGAAACTCAAGAATATAGACCAAATTTATTCCGAAAGTGAAACCCAGATTGCAAGCTGTGAAACATTAGTATATTATTCAGTGACAGGTATCAGCCATTGCTGGCTGGGCCATCATTTATTACACATAGACTGTTGTTCTGGACAAGGTGGCGGTGCGCTGCCTACTTGAGCATTTGCAGTCAGTTTGGTGCACGGGCACCCACAATAATGTGAGGGAAAGAAAGCCATGGCATTCATCAAGTGAAAACCATGGAATGGAGATGTATTTCCATGTCAGGACAGTCACATGGATTTGTTGCCCTTGATATTGCAGATGGTCATGGATTAGAAAGTGCTGTCGAATGAACTGTGGTAAATATCTACGATGTATCTAGTTGGATACACTGCTTTCATTGAAAGTTGATGGTGGAGGCAGTAAATGTTGTGCATTTGGTGGCAAACAAGGTGGACAACAAATGCAC
The DNA here is from genome assembly GCF_047496795.1 of Chiloscyllium punctatum. Classification (NCBI taxonomy): domain Eukaryota; kingdom Metazoa; phylum Chordata; class Chondrichthyes; order Orectolobiformes; family Hemiscylliidae; genus Chiloscyllium; species Chiloscyllium punctatum. The sequence continues at coordinate 1,366,962 of NW_027309811.1, read as the reverse complement.
CCTTCCTTATACATGGACAGCAAAACATATCCAGGTATGTTCCTAGATTGCTTCAGCAATACAAATTCATTATGTTACAATCAGTGACTGCATATAATTTAATTAAACATTTATCTTTTGAAATGAATTTGTAATTGGCTGCATGGTCACCATGCCATTGCAACATGGAACACAAGACGATAGGAATAAGATGAGCTTGTTGAATCCTTTGCGCCTGTTCCACAATTTAAGGACATTTGTTACATAACTCCATTTACCTGCCTTTGGCCCAAATCTGTCACAACCTTTCCTTTGCAAAAAGGTTTCTTTCTCAGGTATTAAGGTGTAAACAAATAACTAAGCAATACCAACCAAAACAGGGAACAAGACGGATGTCGGGTGGATAATCTGAAACATGTCAACTCAATCTTGACTATAGAAGGCTGCTGAGGGTCAATTTGAATGCCGAGGTGATGTAACTCATTCATTGCCTTTTCTTCGGTTGAGAATATTTACTCAGAGGAGATTATTCTTCAACAAAGACAGTTAGATTGCTTTTCACAGAAAGAAATAAAATAAGTTCATTGTGTTCAGGATGAGTCAGGAAGGATACAGAGGAAAGGCCGGATAATGTTTGGAGGTAATGATGTGCATTTGAAGAGCCTGTGAATGCACACTGGGCCTCCTGCTCCCTAAAAATTCTAGCATTTCACATCCACTCGATGGACTAATTATTATTGAAAAGACTGGAAACAGAATATAGGACTGAAACGGAATTCATGTGTGGGGATGCGTGCAGTGAGGAAGATGGAAAAATTTATGAAGATTGAATCGGCGTCCACATGGACAAGATCAGTGCAAATATCATCATGTGGAAACAGAAAGTTATCAAGTTTTTTGGCGAAATTGATGTGCAGTATAATTCTTAAATCTTAAAATGTTGGAAAGTACAGTTTTAAATAAAATATAAGTGTCCTTGTCTATCAGCTGCCGACGTCTAACAGACAGGTCCAGCAAACTACTTGGAATGTCAGTGGAATGGGAACGTTTATTGTCCGAGGATTTCAGCAAGGGAGGAGTGACGTCTTGCTTCAGTTGAGTAGGAGCTTGACCAGATTGTACATGAAGGACTATTTGCAATGTTGATTCTTTATCTCAGGAAATATATTACTGCCACAGAGAGATGGCAAGCAAGGTTCAATTGACTTCTTCCAAGGAATATTCTATCAAAGAGGGCCATGACAAACTAGATCTGTGTTGCCGAGTGTTTCAAAGAATGAGACTGCATTTCATTGCAAGTTTTAAAATAAAGATCGGATTCCTGCTTCAAACATATTTCTGCTTATCCGTGTAGCATTTATAAATTCCTTGAATTAGTCAGTTGCATTCGGAACTGTGTCTCAGAGAGAGATTGTTGTTCCTGCGAACACAGGGATAGTAGCAGACCGAATACCATAAGGCATAGCAACAACAGTAGGCCCAGCATCTCACCGAGTATGTTCTGCCTTTCAGTTCAATGATGTTTGTTCTGATAATCCTCAACTCCATTTTCCTCGTAACCTTTGATTCATCGTTTGATTAAAAATATGTCTCTCATCTTTGAAGATACTTAATGATCCAAGCTCAATGCTTTCAGAAACTTCTACAATTGTTTCCCTCTCACTGATATGAGACTTGGTGGTTTTAATTCACTAGTTTGTTTCTAGCACTCCTTGTTGAATCTACATTTGATTGCACCATGTTCTATCACATATCTTCTGTGGCAAAAGCACAGTAAGAAAAGAAGGTCAGAACCTCTAATTTTCTCCTTCTGTTCCCATATGAATTAAGATACAGCTCATCTAGATCTGGGGATGTGTACACTCTTTATTCTGCTACTCTCCCTGATTCCAAAAAGTCACTCTCTAAACTGAAGACTGATATGAAGGACGTATTTATCATATTCTCTGGATCCACACACAGGCTGCCTCCTTGAACCCTAATACCACCATTCTTTCCAGAGATATCCTTTTCCCCTGGTATAGCGATCGAACACCCGCTGATGTTTTATCACAACCTATTTTGCTTTTCTACTGATTTCCTTAAGTTCAGTGTTACACTTTCCACATTCCTATAGGGATTCCATTGATCTGCTCACTTTATAACTGCTTTAAGCTTCTCTTTACTTTGTTTTTCAGCTCTGAATATTTGCAGATGTTGAGGGTTCTGTGGGCTCGTTTTCCTTCATTGGAACTTAGATTTTAAAATATTGTGCCCATACTCTCATCAAATCCATTTTGAGCATGAACACCGCTCCCCACTCCACGCTGTTCGACTACAGCTTTACCCACAATTAGAATTCCACTATTTAAATGGCATCTGGATGTATATAAGATTAGGAATGGTTTGAAGGGATATGCGCCAGGTGCTGGCTAGTGGGACTAGATTAGGTTCGGTCCAGAATTTAACCATCCCCTGTTGTATCTTCCACATGCTGATACAAGAAGCTCTCAGCAATAAATGTAAAAATATTTGTCCCCAATAAATGTTGCATATTGAAAAGCATAAATATAATTACCCTCTTATTGTTTTTATACACTACAGCGATTGGTTACACATTGGCTTATTTTCCTTTAACTGGCGATCTTTAATATAACCCTCGTAATTATCTGTCATCTTTTTATTCTAATCGCAATCCTCGAAACCTCAGTTGAAGGCCCGTGCAAGATCTTGTCCATCTTAACAGCAGTAATTGATTCCTTAATTAATAAAACAACAGCATCTCCTATCTCTAGTTCCTATGCTCGAGTTGCCAATACTGACTTCCTTCAACCATATCTCTGATGGCAAAAAAGTCACAATTTCACGCGTCAGTCTATTCCCTTATCACATCTGTCTGACATGTAATAATCATAGCACCAAAGTAAAGGACATCCAGCCTGGAATATAACATCAGGTACAGTCTGTACCTCGTCTGTACTTCGGAGTTCTATAACCATTCACCGTTTGTTATCAGGCTTCCCAATCTACGAACCAAAACTGTAAATCTAAGATTGTAAGAAGCAATATTTGTTGAATCATCTTTTTTTAATTGATGCATCAAACGCCACTTTCCCGAACTGAGCGATCATGTCCACATACCATGAGTTTTTTGGTGATTAATTCCCCATTCAGTGTGCAGAGGGGCAGACCTCAGTAATGTGCAGTGTTGATTAAGTCTCTCCACAAGTGAATGTTTTCCCAGCGATGCTGCTGGAGTGTGCAGGGTACCGGCTTGTGTGCTGACCCTTTGTGAACAATAATCACTCTCCTTCTGGTAGCTCAAACCTGCCTCTCATCATGTGGAGTTTCTCACAGAAAATGCTTAGTGCCTTCCTATGTTTTCCATTTCATGATCCCCAGGATATTGGGAACCATACTGGCTCAGGAAGTCAGCAAAATATATAGCCCTGAAATCAATAGCAGTCAATAAGTGGGTTAAACAGGCCATTATGGAGTGTACCACCTGGGAAGAAGCACAGACTGTTTCTTCCAGTTAGTGGATTCTCATCAATTGGTGAATTGGGGAGGGAGTGAGGTGAGGAATCTGGGAAGGGGCGTTAGGTTGAGACTTGCACTTATGGTGTCCATTGTTACATTCAACTGAGTGTCAGTACAATGTGTGTGTGGTGACATACATCAGACAAAATCGACACAGTTCAATTATTAAAGTGGTTCTCGGCTTGGCATTTGCTGCTGTTTCCCTCAGGTGCACTCTGCAGGACTGATCCAGATTGAAACCCACTCAAAAGCAGGTTGGGTGACCCTTGTATCTTCATCTCTGGCCCTCTACACGGAAGCTCAGTTTTATTTTGTCACTGATTAGTGTGAAGGTGACATATACTGCTTATGGATTTAGAATGTTCACTGTGAGAAACAGTGTGCTCCAGGAGACAGTCAAATTGTGAATTTCTTCATCTTGGGTCTGGTGCAGGGTGCAAATATCTGGAATCTAAGAGACAGGCCAGATGCTGTCAAGTCGCTTGTGCGATGTGTTTTGGCAAGACATGCCCTCCATCTGCTCCCTGGAGCAGGCTGAGACTGAAGATGAATTTGTAAGACCTGTTTGTTGGTCAGTCATCGGTACCTAATTTGGACACCATATTTGTCTACCCTAAGACCAGCGATAGGCTATTGGTTAGTTTTCACCTGCCCAGGGTGGGCTGCGAACGATGTCTTGTGAAAGTTAGTTTGAATAACTGCCCTGACCCAGGTTGTAAGGTCTCTGGACAGGTTGAGGAGCAGGCCAGTGTGTCACTCAGTATTACAGGCAGCTGTGAGTTCCAGTAGCACTATGCCTGAATTCAGATCCTTCGGAATCGATTTATGATGTAGGTTGTGATTGCAAGTGATGAGTTTCCCGGTATGAACACTAATAAAATATCTTCTGTGTTTTGTAAATTGGGGACAACAATAACATGTGAACTCCGACTATTTCACATAACAATGCTTGCATTATCTCTGAGAAAAACTACATTGTTACTGTATGTTTGGAACTAAAATATAAACTCATTACAACACTTTATGATACAAAAATAAAAGAAAACTACATGTTATTAAATGTTGAACAGAGAATATTTGCCTCATTTTTGTACGGTACCAAAATCCCAGATTAGTGTCGTAAATCTTTAAATAAAACGTAGGTGAAATAATTTGTTTCATTTTGATTACATGTTGTCGGTTAAATTAAAAGAGAGGGAAATGGCTCTTAACTTTGCTAAAGAGCTTCTGAGGTTTTAAGATGCATCCCAACTTTGCCAAGGAAGGTTAGAAAGACAGAGGTAGGATATTCTTTTGGAATTAGCAAACAGATTAGAATTGGTTTTAACCAGGGACATAAGGAAATTGAAATGGACTTGGTCAAACACTGAGGTATATCAGAGAAACAGAAGTGCAGCAGAGTTAGAAAAATGTAAACTGTGTATGAGCCAAACGGAAGAGAAGACAAATAAAGAGAGAGAAGGATATTAACTGAGCAAAAAGATAGAGAGAAGAAAGAAGAGAGAGAGAGAGAGAGAAAAGGAGACTGAGAAGAGGGAGAGTAAAAGACTGAAAAGAGCGAGAGAGAAAAGGCGAGAAGTTTCTTAGCTGACCAAAGAGAGAGATGAAGGAGAAAGAGAAAAGGAGAGAGTGTGAACTTCAGTAGTTACAAATTAGTCAGGAAAATCAAGTTCAGATGGAAATGAAGTCAAGAGAGTTTATTCTGCTGGAGGGGTTCATAAACACATTTCCAGAGAACATATATGATTAACAGAAAGTTCAAGAAGTGGAAAGAGCAGCAGAGATGACCGAGAAATGTGCATTGATACATGACGTGAAATTTAGTTTCTGAAACAAATTTCATCCCTGTGAGGGATAGAAATTGGGAGCAGGCGAGATCCTTCACTATAAAACAAAGAGTGGAGCACACTGGGAATAGTTCTCCTTTGGTGATGAAAAGAATTTCAAGAAAATGAAAGGTCTCTGGTGTTTCCACGGTGGTAAGATGGGACACATAAAGTCACAGTGCTGGTCGTGGAAGAATGACGTTGTGGGAAAAGATGTGGGAAAAGAGGCTAATACAATAGTATTAGGGAAAGTAGTAAAGGAGACCCAAAGAAAAGCCACGGCGGCACGGTGGCACAGTGGTTAGCACTGCTGCCTCACAGCGCCAGAGACCCGGGTTCAATTCCCGCCTCAGGTGACTCTCTGTGTGGAGTTTGCACATTCTCCCCGTGTCTGCGTGGGTTTCCTCCGGGTGCTCCGGTTTCCTCCCACACTCCAAAGATGTGCGGATTAGTTGAATTGGCCATGCTAAATTGCCCCTAGTGTTAGGAAAGGGGTAGATGTAGGGATATGGGGCGGTGTGGACTTGTTGGGCCGAAGGGCCTGTTTCCACACTGTAAGTAATCTAAAAAAAAAGCCAAGGAGCTGCAGGAGAGTGCACAGCCTTGGCAGGGGTGGGATATTGAATTAGTTGCTGATCCCTGTAAAGACTTTATCTCTGTGGGAAAAGTTTACTTCGGAAGAGAATGGGATATAAGTTATTGTTTCATGAGGTATGGGATCTGTTCATTCTCTGATAGTAAGAGATGAAAGTATTTTTACGCTTTCCGACATGTTACCCAAGAAGGTAATAATTTGTTGAATAGATAGGCAGAAAGTTAGCATTCCTCTGTGTAAGATCAGGTTGGAGAGCCAAATCCAGACTGGGGCAGTAGGAGTGACTGACAGAATGTCAGTTTCAGGAATACATTTTGTTCTTGGGAATTATTTAGCAGGATCCAAGATGGGACACCCCTTGTAGTGGAGAAGCCAATGGAAGATCGAGGAACTAAGGAGTTACAAGAAGAATGCCATGGATGGTTTCCAGACGTTGTTGTAGTAAAAAGGCACTGTCATAAGTTACAGCAAGAAGGAAAGACGAAGAAGTTGAGGTTCACTTAGCTGACACTCTGTATGATATAATGGCAGAGGAATACCCTTAACAGGCAGTGTGTCAGACAGAAGTGTTTCGTCCAGAAAGGCTAAGAGACTTGCAACAGAAAGATGAGAAGATATATATTATGACGCCAACTCAGAAAAGGAATCAGAATGTATTCCTGAGGGTTATTATCTTAAGGATAGAAGCCTAAAACAAAAGTGGAGATCCCAGCAGGTGACTGCAGAGGAGAAATGGGCAGGGGTCCACCAGATTGTGTTGCCTGTAGCATACAGACAGGAAGTGTTATGGATAGAACATGAATTACCAGAAGGAGGTCACCTAGGTGTAAGGAGGATTCGGCCGAATGTACAAAAGCACTTCCTTTGGCCTGGCATGCACAAGAATGTGTTTGAATATTGACACACATGTTATACATGCCTAATGGTAGGTATGCCACAGGCAGTAATAAAATCAGGAGCTTTGTTGCCAATTCCTGCATTTGAAGAATCTTTCATAAGGATTATGATTGATTGTGGAAGTCCCCTCCCTAAAACTAAAAGTGGGAATCAGCCCTTGCTAACTATAATACACAGGTCTACTAGATTTCGGAGGTAATTCCATTGCGGAGTATTAAGACAAAAAGGGTGGTCAGGGGTTGGGAGCTTTCTTTACCCGATATGGGCTACCTGGAGAGAGTCAATCAGGACAAGGGTCCCGTTACACTGCGGAGACTTGTAAGGAAGTTTTGGATAGCACGCAACACTTTAAATTACATAAATCAAGGACTGCAGATGCTGGAAAACAGATTCTAGATTAGAGTGGTGTTGGAAAAGGACAAGAGTTCAGGCAGCATCCGAGGAGCAGGAAAATCGACGTTTCGGGCAAAAGCCCTTCATCAAGAATCCTGATGAAGAGCTTTTGCCCGAAACGTCGATTTTCCTGCTCCTCGGATGCTGCCTGAACTGCTGTGCTTTTCCAGCAGCACTCTAATCTACATCACTTTAAACCAATTCCGTGCCATCCAAAATCGCAGGGAGCCTTGGAAAGGTGGCATTGACCCTGAAGACAATATACATTCAGGATACAATGAATGATTGGGATCAAGGTATCGAACTTTTATGGATTGCCATGAAAGATGCCCCAAACGAATCTACTTAGTTTACTACCTTTGAGTTAATATTTGGACAGGAAGTGAGATGGACTTTGAAACTAAAAAATTGGTAGGATCGAAGTCAGAGATCTCACACCTGGATTATGTAGCAGTGGTGATGGAACAATTAAATACGGAAGGTGAGTTAACTGAACAGCACCTGAATAGGGCACAGCGTAGAATAAAGCAGTTGGCAGATAGAAACTGTAAAATTCAGACGTTTTCCCAAGGAGATGATGTATTAGTATTGTTTCCAGAAGTAGGAAATACCTTCAACGGCAGGTTTAGTGGTCCCTATCAAATTGAGAAAAAGTTATCTGTTAATGATGCTGGGCAGAAAAGAAGCTGTATTGGGCATGCCATCTGAATATGTTGAAACCTTACTATAATCACGACAGGAAATTGGTGAAGCAGGTATTATATATTGCTCTGCCGAGTGACAAATCAGATCCAGATGTAATGGAGTTTGATGTGCCTCAAAGTGTGTTAAATAATGAGGAAGTCCTTAAAGAATGGGATGAGAGAATTAGCTATCTGTCTCAGGAGTAAAGCACACAATCGAAAGGTTTGTTGCAGCATTATGAGGACATATGCAGGAATAAAATGGGAGGACTAATAGCAGTCTGCATGAGGTGGAAGGAGGGAATGCTATTCCAATAAAACAATACCTTTAATGGCTTAATCCTTTCAAAGCCCAACAGGTCCAGAAGGAAGTGAATGTGATACTCAGTGAAGACATCATCGAGCCGAGGCAGAGTGGAGCGGAGTTCGCTGATCTTGTTCGTTCCCATAGTTGATGGAACTCAACAATTTTCTTTGGACTATTGGAAGGTCAACGACGTAACAATATCGCTCTCATAGCCAATAATCAGTTTGGAGGACTGTACAGAGAAAGTGGAACAAGCCAGTCACATCACAAATTTGATTTACTGCATTGTTACAAATAGGTATCTTTAATAGAGAAAGCGAAAAAAGTTTCTGCATTTGTTAACCCAAATGAACTGCATCAATTCAAAGTAATGCCCTTTGGAATGAAGAGCACACAAGCCATATTCCAAAGACTCATGAACTAACTTGTGGCCAGATTAAGAAATAACCTGATGATGTGGTGATCTTTCGCAATTCATGGAAAGATCACATGTGACAGTTGGCAAAATGCTTTGAATGATTCCTAAAAACAAAACTGGAATTAAACTTAAAAAAATCATAATTTGTGACATTCTTGGGACATAACATCGAACATGGAAGGACGATTCCAAGGAACGCATGGATGAAAGCAAAGGAGCAATTTCCTTGAGCATGGAGAAGTACGTGCTTTGACGTTTGGGACTGAGCAGATTCGACAGGAAGTTTGTTCCAAAGTTCAGCAGCATGGGGGCACGACTGACAAATTTACTAAAGAAGAACATAGAATTTAGTTGGACATAATAGTTCCAGGCGGCATTGGAAAATTTACAAGCTATATTAACCATCACATCAGTTAAATATCATTATATTTGCAGACAAATATTTGTAGATACATTCTGTTTTGCTCAAAATGTACACACCGCAGGCAGTCAAAGCAGGCAGTCATTGCATTAAATATTTTGTTAATTCTACTTTGGAAATAGAACAAGTCTAACTCAAGATTGGGACACAGACAGACTCTGACTTCACATCTTTAAAGCATTGTCTGAGCAGAGATGTCACCTTTTGTTGTGAAACCTTAAGTTATCATGAGAAGATGATTTAAATGAAGTTCTGAGATTTACATATTAATGAACCGAAAACTGCAACCCATTCTAAAAGATGAAAGACTTAAAAATCCAGGTTTGTTCAATATACTATTTTAGTTGTTTGGCACTCTAATATTTTGCTCTAAATTTTGTGTCTTACAAGCTTACACTCCACAAACACCTGGTGAAGGAGCAGCGCATTGAAAGCTAGTGCTTCCAAATAAACCTATTGGAATATAACCTGGTGTTGTATGATGTTTACCGTAGTAAGTTCAGATAATGGTCTTTTCAAATAGAATAAGACAATTTCTCTCATCCTTCCTTTATCCTGAATTCCAGTTATGATTCTAATTATTGATAATGTTATTGATAATCTTCGACAAAGTAATGCATTGTGTGTGTGTATGTATGGGTCTATGTGGTTTTGTTTGTATGCATGTGTATCTGTGTCTGCCTCTTTGGGTGTGTACCTGTGTATGTATGTGTTATGTACGATCCTTTGCAATTGGGGTGAAATGAAAGAATGAGAAATTCCCATATGATTGAGGAAATGTACAAAGACTGCAAGCTGTCTGATATCAAAGAACAAACAAAATTACAGCACAAGAACAGGCCCTTCGGCCCTCCAAGCCTGCACCGATCCAGATCCTTTACCTAAACCTGGCACATATCTTCTAAGAGTCTGTATCCCTTTGCTCCCTGTCCATTCATATATCGGTCTAGATACATCTTAAATGATGCTATCGTGACCACCTCTACCATCTCTGCTGGCAACGTGTTCCAGACACCCATCACCCTCTGCTCAAAGAAATTTCCACGCATATCTACCCTAGACTTTTCCCCTCTTGCTTTGAACTCGTGACCCCTAGTAATTGAGCCCCCAGTCTGGGAAAACAGGTCTTGCTCTCCATCCTATCTATATCTCTCGTAATTTTGTAGAGCTCAATCAGTTTCCCCGCTCGAGCCCCATCTTTCTAATGACAATAATGCTGATCTACTCAAAATTTCTTCATTGCGAGGATCCACCATACCTGGTGAACCTCTTCTGCACCCTCCCCATAATATCCATACCCTTTTTGTAAGGTGGCAACCAGGTGTGTAGGCAGTATTCCAAATGTGGAGTACAAAAAGTCTTATACAACTGTAACATGACCTGCCAACGCTTGTACTCAATACCCCATTGAATGATGGAAAGCATGCGGTATGCCCTCTTGACCACACTGTTCCATCTTCAGGGTACAATGGACCTGAACACCCAGAAATCACTGAACATCAATTTATCCCAGCACTTTTCAATTTTCTGTATATTTCGCTCTTGAATTAGATCTTCCAATTTGCATCACCTCACATTTGCCCGGATTGAATTTCATCTCCCATTTCTCTGCCAACTCTGCAATCCATCTCTATTGTTCATTATTCTCATACAATCCCCTTCACTATCTCTAACTCTACCAATCTTCGTATCATCTACAAACTTGTTAATGAGGCCATCCATACGTTCGTCCAGATCACTTCTGTATATCGAAAACAACAGTGGTCCCAGCACAGATCACTGTTGAACAGCACTGGTCACAGGTCTCCATTTTCAGAAACTCCCCTCCACTACTAATCTCTGTGAGCTGTGACTCAGCCACTTCTCTATCCATCTAACTAGTACAGCCTGGACCGTATGCGACTTCACTTTCTCAATCAGCGTACCATGGGGAACCTTATCAAATGCCTTACTAAAGTCCATGTATATGACATCTAATGACCGTCACTCAACAAGCAACTTTGTCACTTCCTCAAAGAATTCTGTGAAGTTGGCAAGACCTGATATTCTCTGCACAAAACTGTGTTGCCGATGACTGATGAGCACATTTCCTTCCAACTGGGAATACATCCTATCCCTCAGTATTTTCTCCAGCATCTTCCCTGCCACTAATGTCAGAGTCGCCATTCTTAAACAAGGGAACACCATCAGCAATCAGTAGTCCGGGATTTCACCCGTGTTCAAAGATACTGCAAAGATATCTGTTATGGCCCCACCTGTTTCCTCTCTCATCCGAGATCCCATCCGGACCTGGGAACTTGGCCACCTTAATGCCTTTTAGAATAACCAACACATCTTCTCTCCTTATTTCAACTTGACCTAGAGGAATCAAGCATCCATACCTAATCTCAACATTTCTTCTTGGTGAATACCGATACAAAGTGCTCATTAATAATCTCAAACATTTTTCTCTGACTCCATGCATAACTTTCCTCCTTTGTCCTTGAGTTATCCAACCCTTCCTCTAGTTACCCTCTTGCTCCTTATATATGAATTAAAGTCTTTGCAATTTTCCATAATCATGTTTGCTAAATATATCTCATGACCCCTTTTAGCCCCTTTAATTCCTTGTTTCAGATTGGTCCTACTTTCCCGATTTTCTTGTCTGTCTTCAGTCATCTAGACCTTATGTACACTTCCCTTTTAACTAAGCTAGTCTCATATTTTCACCTGTCATCCATGGTTCCCTAATCTTGCCATTCCTACCCCTCATTTCCACAGAAGCATATCTGACCCAACTCTAATCAACCTCTCTTTAAAAGCTTCCCACGTATCAAATGCGGATTTACCTTCAAACAACTGCTCCCAATCTATATTCCTCAACTTCTGCTGAATTTTGGTATAGTTGGCCTTCCCCAATTTAGCACTTTTCCTTTAGGACAACTCTTGCCTTTGTCCTTGCGTATTCTATAACGTATGGAATTGTGATCAATAGTCCCAAAGTAAATCCCAACTGAAACTTCAACCACCTGGCCAGGCTCATTCCCCAGCATCAGGACAAAAATGGCCCTTTCCTGAGTTGGACTGTTTACAGACTGCTCAAAAAACATTCCTGGCTGATCCTTACAAATTTTACTCCATCTAGTCCTCTAATATTAAGTGAATCCCAGTCAATGTTGCGAAAATAAAATCGCCTTTCACCACCACCATGTTGCTCCCACATCTTTCCATGATCTGTTTCCATATTTGTACTTTCATCTCACGCTCACTGTTGGGAGGCACCAACATTGTTACTGCACCTTTCCTATGTCTGAGCTCTACCCTTATTGCCTGACTGTTTGAGTCCTCCATACTGCCCTCCTTCAGCACAGCTGTGGTACCTTCTCTGACCAGTAATGCAACTCCTATACCCCTTTTACCCCCCTGTTTATCCCACATGAAGCATTAATATCCTGGGATATTTACTTGCCAATCATGCCCTTCCCTCAGCCACATTAGGGGGATTTAAACCATCCTTAGATAAGCACAGGGATGACTTTGGGATAGTGTAGGGGGCGAGCTGAGAATACTTCAAAGGTCAGTGAATCATAGAGGGCCTAATGGCCGGTTCTGATGGGAGGGATGAATCCAGTTGGGAGCTGGAAGGCGGAGCCATTAGGTGGAATGGAAGGGAGGAATATGGGCAGCAAATGGAGTAAGGGCATTGGTAGCAAGGTTATTTCAAATTGGAGAAGTCAATGTCAGTAAGGGGACTAACGGGCAGAGGTGAAATCACGATGTTACCTGTTGGTCAAATAATGATTGATAATGTTTGTACACCACTTTCCTAGTTATGTAATTCACATTTCAATTTATATAGCTCAATATCAGGAGTGTATTTTAACGACCTTATCTTTTTGTACTTTGCATATATTGGTGTGTGCAGAAAATCATTTTGTTCCTATATTTTATGTTGCATAAACGCATTTCATTAATATTGTCTCTGCTGTTTGTAGATGTATTCTTGAATCTGTTCTTCATATGAGTTATAAAGAGTAACATTCCAATTGTGGTAAATGGGGAACATCACTGTCCCTCCACCCATTCTAATCAGCCTTGTCCCCCAGTCCTCTCCATCTTCTGGCTTTCCCCAATATCATAATCAAAATGTAATTGAAGTCCATTAAAAGACACTTAATGACAGTTCCTTAACATCGATAACATCAACAGCATGACCCAAACCTGCCCTCTCTGATCCTGGAATAACAATCTGCACTGTGTTTACCATGTGCAATTCTCTGTTAACGTATCCATTCCGTTTGTTTGTTGTAACCCACGTTTCATTTGGCACATTTTGCCATCAGATCATGAATGATAGATGTTTTCTCAATGTTTTACTGATTTTGCAATGACTGATCTGTAGTTACGGGATTTATTTTTGTATTTATGAACAGAGAAGCATGTTTATGTTCCGTTAAACTTCTGGCATTACTTACATATCCAAGTTTGACTGAATGATTACACCCAATCAATCTGCCATCTTCAACATTCCTTCCTTCAGTCACACTCACATATCACACCCAGAATGCATAAATGTTCAACGTTATTTTGAATTTTAATAAAGTAGCATTGAATTCAAATGGGTTAACTGGAGCTATTTGTTCAGCGATTGTAATTATGTCAGTCTCCGTGGATCGTATGCGTCCTTAGAGGGTTTCTCTCTTCTATCAATAAGGGAATGCTTTCAGTGTTGTATCCCATAGTATGAGCGGGAGCATGTCCAACAGAGTAACAGGGATTAGCAGCTTCATAGAGAAGGGCAGGAGAGATGCAAATCTGGGGACATTAGACTGGAATGTTCCAATAATGGATAGGAGTTTATCCTATGGTCTTTACCGACTTTCCCAGCCTTGGATATCATTAGCATCACGGATTTAAGATGTACTGATGGTGATTCAAATTGGTTAATATCCTATCCTTGCTATAGTTGGTGTTCCTGGTAAATCACTGTCTGTTTAGTGAAATGGTCTGAACTGATTCGATGCTCATTATATGCAGATTTTGGAAAGGTGCAAGCCAACGTTTTCAGATCCAATCAAAGATTCCATTCCTTAGAAATTATAACTAGCAAACTATTATTTCCAAATTACTCACCAATACATGAGGATTAAAGACACTGTTCTCAACCTCTTTGATTCATTTTCTCCTGCAAAGTGTACATCTCCATATCCTCCCCACATACCAATCCTGTCCAGTCCCACCATTAAGACGTCCCAGTCTCCTCCTCAGCCTCAGTTCAATTCCTGAATAAACCATCGTTTGTGCCTTTGTTAATTCCAGATACATCTGTTTCAAGTCCCTTCTAACCACGTGTCCATTGCAAAATAATTGCACTTGAGATGTTTAACTTGTTCTCTGCACAAAATCTGAAAGATAGGCAGACAGTGTACGGTGGGGCACGTCATTGGCTCGTATTCTAGAGTCACAGAATAATAACCTGCTGATATCAGCTTGGCTTATGCCCATTAGAGAAGGCAGTGGGTCATCATTCTCTGGTCAAGTCTCTGTTTAACTGCAAACCCACGGCAATTTGTTTTACTATTTATTGTCCTGTGGAACCTGCTGAAACAGCCACTCAGTTCAAGATCGGCATAACATGCTGGCCTGACCAGAGCTGCACACATCCCGTGAGGGCAGAATAAAAGGAAACGTAGCTCCCTTCCTCTCCCTGTATCCCATATTCCAATGGCTCATTTCCGTTCAGGTAGGTAGCCATTCACTGTTTTAGGTGTATTCTTTGTGATTGAGTTTCGTCCAAGAGTGATGTCCATCTCCTTGGGCACCTCTTGTGCTGGCTTTATTGATGCTGACCTACAGATGTGAGGATGTTTTTAAATTCTACATCAGTGGCAGTGCATCGTAAATCAATGGTTTCCTGTGTCACATGAAAGAAATAGAGCCAGTAAAGTGAGGGAAAGGAATTATTGTGACCAAACCTGAGAGTGTTGTTGAGGCAGTATTTGGGGTATTGTGGACAGATTTTCTATCCTTTCTGTGGTGGAGATCACTCCATATAGAGAGTGAAGAGGAGTTCCACCAGATTAATCCCTGGGATGATGGCACCATGAGGAGTGAGTGAAGGTTGATCTGTAGCGCTGTGAGGGAATGAGGTGATTGCATTGAACCCTGAGAGAGATGGACAATTACTCCTTGTATTCTAAACAGACAATGAGAAGGTGATAAAATCCATGACTGCTATTTCACTCAGGATGCATCATTCGGGATAGTTTAAATGCCTGAGCGGGCGTTACGCCCACCCACCCGAACCCCTACTCCCCATTGCGAGAGACGGACAGGTCCAAGTTTTGAATAAACTCTCCCTACATTAATACAGTGAAGTTGGTGTGTGATCCTGAACTGAATGTCGTATTATCCACCATCCTGACAGCAGCCACAATACCTTCATTCTAAAACAGTTAACTATTCCCAACAGCTTCTGACCTTTTATGAAGAACATGAATCTATCTTCTCAGAGATTCAAGGTACTTCCTTAAGCTTTAGACCAGAAGACTATAAGACATTGGAGCATAAATTAGGACAGTTAGCCCATCGGGTCTGCTCCGTCATTCAATCATCACTGATAGGTTTCTCAAACCCATTCTCCGACCTTCTCCCTGTAAACCTTCATCCCCTGGATAATCAAAAACTATCTGTCTCCGTGTCAAATATACTCAATGACCTGACCCCACAGCCTTCTGTGGCAATAAATTTCAAAGAGTCACCATTCTATGGTTAAATAACGTTCTCCTTATCACTGTTCTAAAAAGTGTTCCCTTTCATTTAAGGCTGTGCCCTCGGATTCTAAACCAATGGAAACACCTTATCAGCATCCACTCTCTCCAGATCATTCAGTATCCTATTTCAATTACATTTCCTCTCATCCTTTCAAAATGTATCAAGTATAGACCCAGAGTACTCACCATTCCTCATGCAATAAGCTTTTGACTCCTATGACCATTCTCGTGAAAATTTTCTGAACATGCACCAGGACCAGTACATCCTTCCTGAGGTATGGAGCTCAAAAATGAGCACAATACTCCAAATGTCATCTGACCAGAGCCGGATACAGTTAGTTCTTATATTCAATTCTTCTCGTAGTAAATGCTCCCAATCATAATTACAATTGCCCTCCTATCTACTGCCTCAACCTGCAAGCTGACCTTGAGAGAACCCTGCACTAGAACTCCCAAGTCCCTTTGCACTTCAGATTTCTGAATTTTATCGCCATTTAGAAAATAGACTTTGCCTCTCTTCTTCGTGCCAAAGTGCATGACCTCACACTTTCCAACGTTGGAATGCATCTGATGATCTCTTTACCTGTCCAAATCAGTGTTCGGCCTCTCCGCATCCTAAATACGACCTGACCATCTCCCTATCTTCGTATCGTCTGCAAACCTAACCAGAGTGCTCTCAATTCCCTCATCTAGATTCTTTAATGTAACAAGTAAAAAAATATGATTCCAACACTGAGCATTCTGGATCACCAGTTGTCACCGGCTGCCATCCTGGGAAGTACTCTGTTTTACCCACTCTCTGCTTTCTGCCAGACAGACAAGCTCCTATCCATGCCACTACCTTGCCTCTAACACCAAGGACCCTTATCATACTCAGTAATCTCCTGTGTGACACCTTGTCAAAGGCCTTCTTGAACTCCATTGGCTGTGCTTGGTCGAGCTGCTCATTTCCTCTTCAAAGAATTCCAATAGATTTGTCAGGCATTAACTTCCCTTGATGAAATCATGCCGACTTTGCCCTATTTTACCAAACACTGTCACGTATTCAGAAATCTCATCCATCACAATGGATTCCAGGATCTTACCCATGACAGAGGATAAACTATTCATAGTGAGGATTTTTGTCTTTTTCCTTACTCCCTTGTTAAAAAGGTAAAGAAGCTTTCCAGTGCGCTGGGATCGTTCCTTACTCTAGTGATTCCTGAAAGATCACCACGATTGCCTCCATACCTCTGCAGCTATCTCCCTTGTAATATTGGGATGTAGTCCATCTGGTCAAGGTTATTGAAAATCTTCGGGCCATTACATTATTTTTCTAGCATGTTCTCCATGGCGGGGGCCATCATACTCTGCTCTGGCCCCTCAGTCTCTTGAATGTTTAAGGTATTACTCGTGCCTTCCACCATGAAAGTTAATACAAAGTAATTATTCAGTTCCTTGGCCATTTTCTCGTTCCCCACTTACATCTCTCCAGTATCATTTCCCAGCAGTCCAATTTTCACTTTTGCCGCTCTTTTGTACTTTATATATTGTAAGAAAATGTTACAGTCTTCCTTTATCTTACTGGCGAGCTTACCCCATATTTAATAATCTCCCACCTTATTTTATTTTATTTGCCCTCTGTTTTGTCTTTGTAAGCTTCCCAATCCTCAGGTTTCCCACATTATATCCTTTCTCTTTTGCTTTTATGCTATACCTGACTTCCCTAGTCAGCTATGTTTGCATCATCCTCCCTATATAAGCCTCTTTTTCCTCAGGATAAATCTCTGCTGTATCCTGAATTACTCCAAAAATCTCCTGCCATTGCTGTTGTACTGTCTTTCCTGCTGGGCCCGTCTCCCAGTCAATTCTACCCAGCTCCTCACTCACGTCCCTGTAATTGCCTTTATTCAGCTGTAATACGGTTACTTCTGATTCTAACTTCTCCATCTGAAATTGCAGAGTAAATTCAATCATATTATGATCACTGTCACCTTAAGCTCCCATCATCTCGTCTGCCTCCACAAGCTGCTGTAAAAAGCCATCACGTAGACATTCCACAAATTCCTTTTCCTGCCAACCACTGTCAATCTGAATTCCCAGTCCATCTGTATAATAAAATCCCACATGATCACTGTAACTTTGCCTTTCCTACAGATCTTTCTAACTCCTGGTGTATCTTACACCCAAGCTCTCCCTGTATATAACTCCAACTGCATTTTTTCACCATTTTGATTCCTCAATTCTACCGACACAGATTCTACACCATCTGACCTTATTTGATTTATGATTATTGATTATTGATTCAATTCCATTCTTAATACTGAGACAACTCCATCACTCTGCCCACCTGCCTATCTTTTCGACAGGATGAATAGCCTTGAATATTCAGCTCCCAATCCTGATCCTCTTGCAGAGATGTCACTGTAATGCCCACTATGTCGTACCTGCTAATTTATGGATGAGTCACAAGCTCATTTACCTTATTCCTTATACTGCATGCATTCCAATATAATAGTTCAGTCCTGTATTACCCGTCGCTCTTCTCATTGTCATTTGTTTGTCCAGCCTTTGGTACCTACACGGACTCTGACCACTGGATCATTTCCCTCCCGCTCCAAGTTCTGCAACCCAGATGATATATCCCAAACCCGAGCACCATGTAGGCAACACAACCTTCAGAACTCTTAATCCCGATCACAGAGAACAGTATCTATGCTTTAAACTATACTATCCCCAATTATCCATTATTGGGCAGCATGGTGACACAGGAATTCTGCCTCACAGTGCTAGGTACTTGGGTTCATTTCCAATCTCCAGACCTTGTCTGTGTGGACTTTGTACATTCTTCCTGTGTCTGCATTGGGAGCATTAACTCTTTGCTCTCTCCAAAGTACGTCTCTGTGTTTGCTTCAGATTTCTCCCATCCACAGTGTTTTTGTTTTCGTTCGATGGAGAAATGCAGCAAATGTGATAGGTTTTTGTAAAAGCAGCCGTGCTTCGTGGGTTCCACTGGGTATTTAGGAATCTTGCCCGGCCACTTGTCTGAGTGCAGTGTCCCTGGGTATCCATTCCATCTCTCTCAGTTCCCTCCGTCCATCGTCACTACATGCAGACTTTCCTTGTGCCACCCATGGGACTCCCCACACCCCATTGCCTTGCACCAGATACTCCCTTCGTAGGACTGTACACACAATGACACTGGAAACTTTCTGACCCGCTGGGGATGCTGGGCAAAGACCCTGATTTTGAAAGGAACAGAATAACTAGAATCCAGTTGAATAGCAAAGCTGAGTAAACAGGCTGAATTACATCCATCTGCTCTGACATTTTCTAATCTTCTGTTTATCCTAGGACATCTGCAAATAGATGATCAATATGTATGCCTTATCAAGCAGGTTTGGTGGCGGGGATAGATATCAGATCCGGTAGTCATTGGACTGATTCAGTGGTCTCACTTTCCTGACGTCACACTTAAGTTTTTATTATCAAGTCTATCCAGTTTCAAGAAAATGCCTTGCTGGAGTTGTGCTGAAAGGATACTTGAACTTTGGAGACATTAGAATATGTCATGTGCGAGTGAGGTTACTAATCGTACGGTCGCACAGTTAAATACACGATCAACGTGCTGGTCGGGGAGGCAGCACTTTCGATATGTGAATCATTGGGATTTCCGAGTCGGTAGGATATACACAAAAAGGACGGTATGAACCTGAACTGGCAGCAGTTTATGATATGTGGATTATAGGGATTCACGGGTCAGTAGGATAGATACAAGAAGGACGGGATGCACATGAACTGATAACAATCTCCGATATGTGGATCATTGAGATTCCCGGGTTGGTAGGATATAAACAAGATGGACAGGATAGACTTGAACTGGCAGTAATCCCCTGGCAGGCAGGTTTGCAATAGTCCTTTACGAGGGTTTAGAATCGTGTGTGGCGGCGGTGGGGGAGGGGTGTGTGGAACCACAACAGTTGGTCCACAGGTCCAGTGACTGAGGGGGAGTTGGAGACTAATCCCAGTACAGCTAAGACCAACAAAACAAAACAGAGGGTACTGAATACAGTGGCCTTGCAGTCTGAAGTGTGCTGATTTTAATATGAGGAATCTGTTTAAACCGATATTTCGATATCGCTGCATGTCAGAAAATAGGAAGAGATAATGGTTAATTAACAGAGTCCTTCACTGGACCAGCTTGTCTCTCCAGGCTCCAAAACTTGTTACTGTGTGGGTCAGAGAACTTTAGAATTAATACAACACAGAAGGAGGCCATTCAGCCCACTGTGCGTCCATGAGTTCTCCAATTTGTCAACTTGAAAGTAGAGGGAATGATCGGAGCTGGACTGAGAGGGAGAGAAATAAACAGAGAGAAAGACAGTGCAGTGAGATAAACAGAGTGAAAATAAATGAGCGACAGGGTGAGTGAGTGAGAGCAAGGGTTGTCAGACGAATGTGAACTTAGATCAGGAGACAGCATGAGGAGAAATACACAGAAACGTTTCTGAGAACCTCTCATAGACTGTCAGCCATTTGTCTGGTGCCATACACTGTGAGCACCATGCTGATACTGGCTGTCATCCCAGATCATTTATCGCCAATAACATCCCAGAGCTGAGTTGCTGACAGCTAACCACAGTCCAATAGACCAATAGATTGGTTCCAGGGAGAAGGTGGATTAATTTAAATATTCTAGGCCAACAGGAACTTGTAGCCCCTCTAGACACTGCGTGAGAGGCAGGGGAGCTGGGAACATCTGATGGTAGTTGTTCGCAAGAAAAGGAATTTTAGGAATGTTTATGAGATGGCTTTTTGGAGCAACTTCTAGTGGAGTCCACTGGGCAACAGATGATATTGGATTTAATGACGCAGGATTCCTAAGGGAGATTATGGTGAAGGTATTTTCGGAAGCAAGGATTGGAGCATGGACGAATTTATTCTGCAATTTGAGAGAGAGGAGATAGAATCCGAGATAACAGTATTTCAGCTGAATAAAGGCAACTGCAGAGGCATAAGGGAGAAGCTGGGTAGAATTGACTGGGAAAGAGGTCAAGCATAAAAGACAAGGGAACAGCAATGGCAGCAGATTCCAAGATTAATCCAGGAGACACAGCCATGATCCTTGCCGAGGAATAGAGGCATGGTACAGGGAGGATGAGACAGCCAGCGCTGACGAGGGATGTCAGGGATTGCATACAAGCAAAAGAGTAAGCGTATAATGTGATGAAGGACAGTGGGAAACGAGAGAATTGGGAAACTTAAAAAGACGAACAGAGGGCAAAAAAAGGACGGAGAAGATTAGATATGGAGATAAGCTACCCAGGAATAGAAAGGAGAATGTAAGAAGTTCTTTAGATAAAGTGCAAAAAAGAAGCAAAAGTGAATATGGACCACTGGAAAATGACGCTGGAGAAACAGTCGTGGGAAACAAAGAAATGAATGAGGCATCAATGTTCATGCTGGAAGACACGAGTAATTTCCCAATAAAATGAAGAAAGTGATAGGGCAGAGCTGAGTATGGTGGTCATCAACAAGAAGAACATTTTAGAATACTGAATGGCCTAAATTTGGATAAAATAACCTGAACCATATGGGCTAGACCCCAGCATTGTAAGGGAGACAGTTGAAGATGTCGTGAAAGTGAAAGTGGTAATCTTTCAGGAATGACGAAAACCAGAAAAGGCTGGAAAATTGCTAACGTGATACTCCATTTAATAAGGGAGTTAGGCAGAAGATGGAAAATTACAGATTGATTTGCCTAACCTTGGTTGTGGGTAACATCCTGGAATCCATCCTGAAGGATGGGATTTCTGAATACTTGGAAGTATTTAGGAAAACAGTGCAAAGTCAGCATTGTTTCATCAATGGGAGGTCATGCCTGACAAACCTGCTGGAATACTTTGAGGAGTAACGGGCAGATTTGATCAAGGAGAACCAGTAGATGTTATCCACCTGCTTCTCTAAAATCCTTTGATAAGGTGCCACGAAGGAAGCTATTGAGAAAGATTAGGGCCCCTGGTGTTACAGGCAAGGTGCTAGTTTAGATAGATGTTGGCTGTATGACAGAAAGCAGAGAGTGGGGATAAAAATGTCCTTCTTAGGATGGCATCCAGTCACAAGTGGTATTCCTTAAGACTCAGTGTTGGGATCACAACAATTCACTTTGTGCAATAATGGTCTACGTGAAGGAACAGAGGGCATTCTGGCTAAGTTTTCAAACCGTGCAAAGATGGAATAGAGGGATAGGGAGCATCGAAGAGCTGGTTCGGCTGCAAGAGGGTGCAGTAGCTCCCCTCTGATGCTCGCCTTCCAGACCACCAACCTCAGGATACAACACATCATCCTCCGCCACCAACAGTCCGACCACACCACCAGAGATATATTTCCCTCCCCACCCCTATCAGCATTCTGCAGAGACCATTCCCTTCACGACTCCCTCGTTAGATTCACACATCACCCCTCCCACAACCCAAGAAGCCACCTTACACTCCCGGAACCTTTCCTTGCCATTGCAAGAGGTATGAAAGCTGTGCCAACAACTTCCTCCTCACCTCCATCCAAGGCCCTAAAGGATCCTTCCACATCAGGCAGGGAATATCCAGTGAATCCAAACACCTCATCTACTCTGTCCATTGCTCCTGGTCTCTGCGACCCTGGGGAAACATGATGTCAACTTGCAGAACGGTTCAGGGAACACAAACCCAACAACCCCACTTCCCTGTGGCTGAATACTTCGCCTCCCCCTACTACTCCTCCAAGGACATGCAAGTTCTTGGCCTTCTTCACTGCCACAGTCTAGCCACCAGACATCTTCCACCTTGGGACCCTTCAACCACACAGTATCCAGCGCAATGTCACCAGTTTCCTCATCTCCCCTCCCTCCACCTTATCCCAGATCTAACCCTCCAACTGAGCACTGCCCGTTGAACTATCTTACCTGTCTATCTTCCTACCCGTCTATCCACTCCACCTTCCACTCTCACCACTCACCTACATTTAGCCATCGCCTTCCAAGCTACCTTCCTCACAGCCCCTCCAATTCATCTCTCAACCCCCTTCCGCCCACCCACTTCATTCGTGATAAAGGCATTGTGACTGAAACATCGAATATCCTGCTCCTCAGAGTCCACCTGACTGGCTGCCCTTTTTTAGCACCACACTTTTTGACTCTGATCTCCAGCATCTGCGGTCCTCACGTTCTCCTGCTGAAGGATTTGCACAGGTTAGGGGAGTGAGCAAATAAGTGGCAGATGGAGTATAACGTGGGCAAATGTGAGATCATGCAGTTTCCCAAGAAAAATAAAGGCATGGACTTTTTTCTAAATAGCGAGCAAGTTCAGAAGATTTGGAGGGAGGGGGGTCCAATCCAAGGATCTTGAAAAGTAAATCTGCAGGTTGTCAGCAGTTGGAAAGGCAAATAACATGATTCCAGTTATTTCAAGAGGGATTGATTTTAATGCAGGGATGTATGTCTGAGGCTCTATAAGATTTTGGCCATGCTACATTTGGATTATTGCGCACAGTTTTGGGTCCCATATCTCAGGAAGGATGTACTGGATCTGGAGCATTCTCCGATGAGATTCACGAAAGTGGTCCCCAGAACGAAAGGCTTAACAATTGAAGAACATCTGAGGGTTCTTGGTCTATATTTGATCGAGTTCAGGAGGATGTTAGGAGGTGTAATTGAAACTTACAAAATATTGAATGACCGGGACAGGGTGGATTTTGGGAAGGTATTTCCAATGCAGGGGACACTTGGACCCGAGGGGAAAGAGTAAAGAGAAGACCTTTTCAAGCACAGATAAAGACGAACCTCTTCAACCAGAGAGTGATGAATCTAGGGAATGCACTGCTACAGAAGGCTGTCGAGGCCAGGTAATTGAGTATATTTAAGAGTAAGACAGATAGGTTATTGATTGTAAAGGGAATGATGGGTTACAGATAGAAAGCACAAGAATGGGTTTAAGAAGCTTAACAGTCATCATTGAATTGTGGAACAGGCTCAATGGCCTGAAAGGCCAAATTTCTGCTCCAATGTCTTCTGGTCATATGGTTAATATTGGCTCTCCTCATTCCTCATCGGAGATGTACACTGGAGTTTGATTTTCTTATGATTTATAAAGGGCAACATCCCAATACTGATAACTGGTAAATATCATGTTCCCTCCCTCCAGTCTCTGCAGCCATGTCCCCAATATCATAATCACACTGAAATTGAAAAGCAGTGCATTGCACTTAATCACAGTTGATTGACATCGACAACATTAACAGTGGGACACTCACCTGTCCTCTTGATCCTCGGAAAACCATCTGAATTGTGTGTCACATCATATTCTCTGTTAATATATCCATGCCATTTGTCTATTATAACTCATGTTGTCGTGGGCACATTTGCCTGTCAGATTATGGACTAGAAAAGGTCTCTCCATATTTTACTGACATTATGATCACTGATCAGTAGTTACAGACTGTATGTTTACATTCATAAACGGAGAAACTTGGCTATGTTCTGACAATCCTTTGACATTACTCCCATATCCGAGGCAGATTGAATGATTATACGCTATCAATCTACCAGCTCCAATATTCATTCCCTCAGCCACCCCGACATATCCCAAGTTAAATGAGTAAATTTTAAACGTTCTTTTGAATTTTAATAAAATCAATATTGAACACAAAGGGGTTTAATTGAGCTATTCGTTCAGTGACTGTGATTAATGTCCATCTCCGTGGATCCTAATTATAACAGTAGAGAGTTTCAATCGTTGAAAGATAAATGGGCTCTATTCAATGTGTTATCCCATAGTTTGAGTAGGAACATCACTGACAGCACTAACAGGGACCAGCAGCCAGAGAGCAAGGGGGAGGAGAGATCAGAATCTTGAGAACTTTAGACATGAACGATGCAATAATTGTTCATAATCTGAGGGCCATAGATTGGAATGGATCAAAATCTGAGAACATTACACTGGAATGTTCAAACAATGGATCAGAATCTGTTTACTTTAGACTGGAATGTTCCAACAATGGACAGGAGTTTATCCTTGGGTTTTTACTGACTTTCTCAGCCTTGGATAACATTAGCATATTGTATCCAGGATATCTTTGGATTATTCAAGCTAGTTATTATCCCATGCTCGCGATAGTTGGTGTTCCTGTTATGTCATTATATTTGTCTACTAAACCGGGTTGAACTGAATTTCTACTCATGATATGTAAATTGTGGAAAGTGCAAGTCAATATCTTTGGTTCCAAACAAAAATTCATTTCCTTATATGTTATAAGTATCAAACTACGATTTATAAGCTACTCACTGATATGCGAGAAGGAACCAGACTCTTCTCAAAATCCATAATCCATTTTGTCCTTCACAGATTTACATCTCCATGTCCTCCCCAGGCACCAATCCTGTCCAATACCACCATCATGATATTCCAGTCTCGTCCTCAGTCTCAGTGCAATATCTGAATAAACCATTTGTGCCTTTGTTCAATCTGGATGCAACAGTTTCAAGTTCCTTGTAACCACATGTCCGTCACTAAATAATTGATCTTCAGAATGTTTAACTTGTTCCTGCACATAAGGGAAGACAGCATATGGTGGTCAAGCCATTTACTCATAATCTAGAGCCACAGAATAATGGTCTTTTGATATATCATTAAGGAAATCGGGGAGTTTAAAAGCAACCTTTATCATTTGTTATAAAAAACAATCTGCTTGCCTCAATTCGTTTCGGGAAGTCAATATCTCATGCTTCCATCGTCAGGTTTCTGTGTGACTTCTGTGATGAACACGTGGGGGTACTGTACCTTTGAGAGAATTAAAAACCAACAATAACTACCTGACAGCACCAAGAGTTCTGAAAAATAGATATAATGCAACATTTGGTTGAACAACCCAATTAGCTAATTGTCTCAAAACAAATTCAGCAAAACATTTTAAATTTTACCCCAAAATACCCACCTCCAACCAATTTTCAATTTGTTATTTTGACAATCTTACCAGCCAATGATACAATACAATAGATTGGCGGTACAAGACCATGGAAAATTGAACAGTTGAGTGGAGAACTGCCAACCCACCAGCATGCAAAGACTATCTGAAAAATAGATCGCCTTTAGGTACCTTTATTGATTAGTAACTGGTGAAGCAGAGTACCCAAGAAGAAAAGAAGACAGGAATATGGAGAAGAACAGAAAGCTTTATAGTTTTGAGATAAGAAGATTTGTTTTGTAATTCTTAATTAGGAGTTTTATCAGAATAGTATTGTGGAGGGGGAAGGTCAAAGATAGGTTAGAGGAAGAATTTGTAAATAGTCGTTTGTTTATCATTCTCTGTATTACTTTAAGAAATAAAGTTGTTAATTTTTACTTTAAATAGATCTGGACTCTAGAATTATCACAGATTACTGCATGGGATAAATCTTTTCTCTGTTTCTGGTTTTAATTAAGCAGGAAGATTTATCCTGTATGTAACCCTACAAACCCACAGCTATGTGTTTTACTCTTTACGGTACTGTGGAAGAGCTGAATCAGCCACTCAGTTCAAGATCTGAATAACATGCTGCCCTGACCAGGGCTTCACACATCCCTTGAGAGAAGAACTAAGGTAAAGATAGCTCCCTTTCTCTGCCTGTTTTCTGTATTGCTACATGTGATTTCCATTCAGGTACGTGATCATCCCCTATTTTAGGTGTATTCAATCTCATTGAAATTCTCCCCAAGAGTGATGCACATCTCCACAGTTATCTCTGGTGCTGGCTTTATTGATGCTACGTACAGATTTAAGGGACTGATAAGTTCCATGTCAGTCATAGTGTATAGAGAAGGAATGGCTCTTTGTGGCACAGGAAAGAAATGGCGATGTATAAGTGAGAGAAAATATGTTTTTTGACAATCCCTGAGAGTGTTGTTGAGGCAGTTATTGGGGTATTGTGGATAGACTTTCTCTCAAGTTTCACCAGACTAATCCCTGGGATGATGGCACCATGAGCAGTGAGTGAAACTCAGTGAGAGAATAAGAGGCGATTGCATTGAACCTTAACGGGGATGGATAATCACTCATGATCTTCTAAACAAACACTGATACGGTGATAAGTTCATGGCTTTTTTTTCCCACTCAGATTACATGATTCTCGATAGTTTAAGAGCCGCTGAGAACGTCCCACCCAACCACTCCCACTCCCTATTTCAACTGAGACAGAGAGAGAAAGAGAGGAGAAAGGGAGGAGAGAGAGAGAGGGAAGTTCAGGCTTTTGAATAAACTCTCCCAACATTAATACAGTTCAATTGGTGTGTGATCCTACCATGAATGTTATGTTATCCCGACAGCAGCAACAATACCTTCATTATAAAAGTGTTAACTCTTTCCAGCAGTGTAGAGAGAAGGAAAGTCTTTTTTCGCCACAGGAAAGAAACGAAGATGTCTAAGAGGAAAAAGAGTTGTTATGATCATCTCTGAGAGTGTTGTTGAGGCAGTATTTGGGATATTGTGGACAGACATTCTCTCCTTTATAAGGAATGATCGCCTTGCCACAGAGAGAGTGCAATGGACTTTCACCAGACTAATCCCTGGGATTATGGTACCATGAGGACACAGTGAAGATGAATCTCTGGCGTTGTGAGAGAATGAGAGGCGATTGCATTGAAACTTGAGGAAGAGGGACAGTCACACACGATGTTGTAAATAGACATTGGTACGGTGAAAAATTCCATGGCTTCTGTTTTACTCGGGTTGCATGAGTGTCGATAGTTTAAGAGCCTCTGAGAATATTCCCCTCACTCTTCATCCGATCCCCATGAAGCATGAGAGAGACAGAGGGCCAGTATTTGAATAAACTCTCCCAACGTTAATACAGTTCATTTAGTGCTTAGTCCTGCACTGAATGTTTCGTTATCCACAATCCCTACAGCAACCACAATACCTTCATGCTAAAACAGTTAACTATTCCCACCAGATTCTGACCTCCATGGAGAACATAGGTGTGTTTTCTCGGAGATGGAAAATGCCTCCTTGAGACTTGGCACAAATCATTTGGGTTCCCTCTTCATTTCCAGCAAACTATGTTAAAGCAGCACACGTTCTACAAACAATTGAACCATGTTTTACATCATGGAGTCCTCTAGCAGTGCAGTCTCGATTTCAGTGGTTTGTCATGATGGAACATCTGTGACCCCCACTTGTTCTTGTATAACTATCTCGTGGGGATGAACAGCCTCCTCCTGGTCTCATGGAACAGGTTTAAGGGTCTAATTGGGCTCTGCCTGCTCCTGTTTAACAGCTCGATGCACTGAACAGACCACTCTCCTTCCTGTGTAACAGGCAGGAGTATTGAATCTGCTGTCACTCTTCCTGTTCCTGAATGCTAGCTCATACCCGTGTGCAACCAGCTTGAGATGCTGAATGTGCTCCTCTTTTAACTGTGAAAATGTACAATGTCTGGCCGTGCTGTTACGTAAATGTTACCGACACTTTTATAGGACAAACCGGAATGCTGTCCGGGTCTTATTGCACATGGACACAGAATGGTTGAGGAGCTGATGGGGGACAAAATGTTCTGAACATTCTGTCATCTTCAGTCATCATACCTACTTCAGAGCTTTTGATGAGAAAATGCATTGTTGGAGCAGCTGAAGATGTTTGTGCTGAGGAGGCTAACCTGAGGATCTCCTGCAGAGATGTCCCGAGATTGAGAGGATTGTTGGCGGCTGACCCTAAACCTCTTTATTTGTGTTCGGAAAGACCCCGTCCAGTGGGAAGGTTACACCTGATCCACATTCAGCTCAAATAAGTAGGTGATCCCGATGCCATCCTCAGTCAAACACTGCCTTGGTATCAAAGCCATTCGGTCTTTCCTGAGCCCCTGTGTTCGCCTCTTGTTCATATCAATAGGTGACGGTGTATGTGAAGGGAATGTTTTCCTCTCACAGAAGGTAATCAATGTCAGGAATTATCTGGGCTAGAGAGCTAGGGCAGCTTTATCGCTGAAAGCATTTAAAGAGAAGTTAGATAGATTTTTGACCTGTCAGAGAGCTAACGGGTGAAGAATTGGGCAGTAAAGAGGAGTTACTGTCAACAGTAGATCAGCCATGATGTTATGCAATGGCTTGATCATCCGAATTACGAGATCCGGTTCGTTTTCTCCTCATATTCAGTCATTGCAATGTTAATGGCTGTAATTTTCACGAATGTTCTTTTATTGAACGTTGCAATCAGAGAGAGTGATGTATTTTGTGAGTCATCTCGTGTTGAGGTATAGGGAATGTATTCACGGTGAATCTGAGTCTATAATATTACCAACAAATGAACCACATGTTGCATAGAGGAAACACTCTGTAAAGGGACCAGAGGCGTCTGTTGAAACAAATAGAACTTTCCAACTGACACCAAACCATGTGTGACAGTCTTGAGGGACTGAATGAGATCCTGTGTTACTGTTGACCAGGTATTTGAAGCAAGTGGCCTCTATCTGCTCCTTGCAGGAGGTGTGAGGGTTGAATAGAACATAGCAACACAGGACTGAGCAGCAGGAGTGGGCCATTAGATACATTGTCACCGCTCCAGGTGCTTTGGGTCACAGCAGCACGTTTCTGTCTGGATGCCATTTTATTACAAATTATACAATAAGAACTTTGAATAAATGCAAACGTCTAGGCACCACGGTCCTCTGGGGAAGGGAATTTCCACTTGAACAGCCCTTTGAGAATTTCTGATTTGTGTTCCAACAAATGTTGGAGGGTCACTGTGTCCGTTTCCAATCCCACTCCTCCACTGGTTACACGCATTTTAAATGCAGTCAGTTTAGTGAGGTGGCCAATGATTTAGGTCTCAGGCTAGGCCTGAAAATGTGAGACACAGAAAGTTGAACTCATAACAAATGGTAAAATGATAGAGTGCCCCAAATTGTTATTCTGCCTTTGAAGTTATTCTGCTCACACAAGCTACTGGTAGTGGGATTTCTGTCTGCAACAGTGGGATTTGGCTGAATTCCCTTCGTTTCAGGCAGAGGAGAGATTCCAATGAATCCTCACCAGGAATCCTTTACAAGTGGTAAAGATAAGTCAGGGAGTTTCTGGTCTCACACTTTGCTATCGGGAGGAACAAAGTAAGTGAGAGGGATCAATCGGCTGCTGCTTCTCAGACAGGGAACATTTTTCTCCCTCTCTATGTTGGAACATACAATTTTGTCAACTGAACACCAAACTGGACCATGTGCGATCTCCTGGAACATTGTCTGGAAAACCTGATAATGGATTATATGCAGGTCCGTCGTTGGTCTTGTTGTACACAATTCCTTCCAATCGCAAAAAATGTCCCCACTTTATAATTTGAAGACATGCTTACATTTTTCAGTGTAATTTGTAAATATTGGTAGGTGTCTTCATAGTATGTGTTTTAATGTCAATGCATCTTTATCTTAAAGTTTATTCTCTAGCTTTCGTCTTCCTGACAGGAGATAATATGCATCCAGCTAATACACTTTCCAAAAGTCATGGCTGGTTCAATACTATTCCTCAGCTAAGATCAAAACTGCTAATCCCCCATAACAAAAGGCCGGCAATCCAGGAATGACTCTTTGAAAATAATTATATCGTTTTATTTTAGTTTAGGGGATCAATCCTGCACACAGTACATCATTTGTGGTCTCAGCAATGCCCTGCACAGATGCAGTAAAACATTCCAGCCATTAAATCTGATGCCTTTTGCCAAAAACAGCATCATTCCACTTACCTTCCAAATCATTTGCTGCATCTGACTTCATATGATTCATGTCGCAAGAACATGGAAACCTCCTGTATCACAGAGTTCGGCAATTTCTCTCCATTTAAATTGTTTACCATTGTTTCATCTTTCATGACAAAATAGACAACTTTGGTTAAGTTATTTCTGCTGAAGGTTTGCTCACTAACCTTCCCTGTCGATATCACATTGCAGACTCAGTACCTCCATTTGAATGACCATCTTGGTGTATGAGCTAATTGAGCTCCAAGCCATTCCCTCCCCTTCCTCCAGATATTTGATAAAGATTATTGATCATTGATGACCCCACAGAGATGTCTGAGGCACTCCATCATTTACAGCTTTGCAGCCTGAAAATAAACATTTAACTCTACTTTCTCTTTCCTGTAAGCGACAGCTTCCCTATTCCTGTGTAGCAGCTCAGGTGGGTTGAATGGTCTCCTCCTCCTCAGTAAGAAGGAAATACGCAGAGAAAAAATGAGGTACGAAGGTAAACTGGCCAAGAATATAAAGGAGGATAGTAAAAGCTTTTTTAGGTATGTCCAAGGCAAAAAAAAGGTTAGGACAAAAATTGGGCCCTTGAAGACAGAAACAGGGGAATATATTACTGGGAACAAAGAAATGGCAGAGGAATTAAATGGGTACGTCAGATCTGTGTTCACTGGGGAAGACACAAGCAATCTCCCTGAGGTAACAGTGGCTGAAGGACCTGAACTTAAGGGAATTTATATTTGCCAGGATTTGGTGTTGGAGAGACTGTTCGGTCTGAAGGTTGATAAGTCTCTGGGACCTGATGGCCTGCATCCCAGGGTACTGAAGGAGGTGGCTCGGGAAATCGTGGATGAGCTGGTGATTATTTTCCAGAGTTCAATAGAATCGGGGTCGGTTCCTGAGGATTGGAGGGCGGCTAATGTTGTGCCACTTTTTAAGAAGGGTGGGCGGCAGAAAGCAGGAAATTATAGACCAGTTAGTCTGACCTCAGTGGTGGGAAAGATGCTGGAGTCTATTATAAAGGATGAAATTACGGCACATCTGGATAATAGTAACAGGATAGGACAGAGTCAGCATGGATTTATGAAGGGGAAATCATGCTTGACTAATCTTCTTGAATTTTTTGAGGATGAAACTCGGAAGATGGACGAGGGAGATCCAGTGGATGTAGTGTACCTGGACTTTCAGAAAGCTTTTGATAAAGTCCCACACAAGAGGTTAGTTGGTAAAATTAGGGCGCACGGTATTGGGGGCAAAGTACTAGATTGGATAGAGAATTGGTTGGCTAATGGGAAACAAAGGGTAGTGATTAACGGCTCCATTTCGTAATGGCAGGCAGTGACCAGTGGGGTATCGCAGGGATCCGTGCTGGGACCGCAGCTTTTTACAATATATGTAAATGATATAGAAGATGGTATTAGCAATAACATTAGCAAATTTGCTGATGACACAAAGCTGGGTGGTAGGGTGAAATGTGATGAGGATGTTAGGAGATTACAGGGTGACCTGGCCAAGTTAGGTGAGTGGGCAGATGCATGGCAGATGCAGTAATGTGGATAAATGTCTGATTATCCACTTTGGTGGCAAAAACAGGAAGGCAGATTACTAACTCAATGGTATCAAATTAGGTAAAGGGGCTGTTCAGAGAGATCTGGGTGTTCTTGTCCACCAGTCAATGAAGGCAAGCATGCAGGTACAGCAGGTCGTGAAGAAGGCTAATAGCATGCTGGCCTTCATAACAAGAGGAATTGAGTATAGAAGCAAAGAGGTGCTTCTGCAGCTGTACAGGGCCCTGGTGAGACTACACCTGGAGTACTGTGTACAGTTCTGGTCTCCAAATTTGAGGAAAGACATTCTGGCTATTGAGGGAGTGCAGCGTAGGTTCATGAGGTATATTCCTGGAATGGCAGGATTGCCTTACACGTAAAGACTGAAGCGACTGGGCTTGTATACCCTTGAGTTTCGAAGACTGAGAGGGGATCTGATTGAAACGTATAGGATTATGAAAGGATTGGACACTCTGGCAGGAGGAAACATATTTCCGCTGACGGGGGAGTGCCGAACCAGAGGACACAACTTAAAAATACGGGGTAGACCATTTAGGACAGAGATGAGGAGAAACGACTTCACCCAGAGAGTGGTGGCTGTGTGGAATGCTCTGCCCCAGAGCGCAGTGGAGGCCCAGTCTCTGGATTCATTTAAGAAAGAATTGGATAGAGCTCTTAAAGATAGTGGAGTCAAGGGTTATGGAGATAAGGCTGGAACAGGATACTGATTGGGAATGATCAGCCATGATCACATTGATGGGCGGTGCAGGCTCGAACGGCTGAATGTCCTACTCCTGCATCTATTGTCTATTGTCTATTGTCTATTGACTGTGTAGTGTACTGAACGAGCTGAATTACTTCATTCTATACTCCTGTGTAATTCCTTAGAGGGGCGGAATGATCTCCTTCTGTGTTATTATAATGATCCTGTCTGACAGAATGGAGTTGTCCCCAACCCTGTAACAGCATCGAGGGGTGGAATGAGGGAACAACACATGGGGTAGGGACAGCAGTAGATCTCTGTTACAGCGTCGAGGGTGGATTGAGGTAACAGAACATGGGGTAGGAACAGCCGTATATCTCTGTTACAGCCTCGAGAGTGGATTGAGGGAACAGAACACGGAGTAGGAACAGCCGTATATCTCTGTAACAGCCTCGAGGGTGGATTGAGGGAACAGAACATGGGGTAGGGACAGCATTATATCTCTGTAACAGCCTCGAGGGTGGATTGAGGGAACAGAACATGGGGTAGGGACAGCAGTATATCTCTGTAACAGCCTCGAGGGTGGATTGAGGGAACAGAACATGGGGTAGGGATAGCAGTATTTCTCTGTTACAGGCTCGAGGGTGGATTGAGGGAGCAACACATGGGATAGGGGAAGAAGTTGCCCAATCGGCTGCACCAATTCAGAATGTTCATGGCTGATCCGATTGTGTCTGACCATCCATTTCCTGTCTGTTCCCAATAAACACTGACCCTCCTGTCTCGTAAAGATCAGTCGAGCTCAGCCTTGAATACCTTCAATAACCGAGTGTTCACTGCTCCCTGAGGATGAGGACACCACGGGTAGCACAACACTAAATGGAAAGGGACATCCTTATGTCATTGGGGGAATAAAATTTTAAAACTATGTTAACTGAACATCAAATCACCACCTCCTTTCAGACATAAGGACAGAATAATTAAGTATACTTCAGAACATAATCCATTCCCGACTCCAGACCTATCCCACATTCCCGCTGATACTTACCAAACAAATATGTATCGCACCCAGCCTCTGCTGCTGTCTCAGGAAGAGAATGCCTGAGAGCATGATACCGCAGGAGCATTACGGAAATGAGCAGATTGAGGCCATTCAGCCTATCGAGTCGGAAATTCCATTCAATAATTTCTTATATGTACCTCGAACTTATTCTTCTGCCTTCTCCCTAGAATCCTTGACCCCCTTCCAAATCAAAAATATATCGATTTGTGTCTTAACGACACTAGCATCTGTGTATCTGTATGTGAGTAAGTGTTTGTACGTGTGTCTGCGCCTCTGTGTGTGTGTGTGTATGTGTATGTGCCAGTGTGTGTGCGTGTTTGTGTCCATGTGCTTGTTATCAGTGTGTATGCATGTCTACATCTGTCTGTCTGTGTTTCAGCCTGTGTTTCTCTCTGTATTTATGTCGATTTGTATGTGACTGTATATGTATTTGTGTGTTTATACGTGTATGTATACATATCTCCTTGTAAGTATTGTGTGTGTTCGTTTGTATACTTCGGCGTCTGAGTCTCTGTGCAGTGAGGTATCTGTGTTTTGCTTTTTGGAAGTGAAAGGACTATTGTTGGAACGGCCGCTGGGTTTAAAGTGAGAATTGTCTTTCACTGGACATTGCTCTGCAACTGGTCAGTAGGACGTGAATGTTTCAGATTCTCCACACGAGGCATCCTGGTCCTCTCCAGCTCTTTAAGAGTCCGCCCCACATGACGGGGGGAAGGGAGTGAAGGAACGGATATCGGGCACTCCACTACCCGGCTTGGCCATTTCTATCCTATTCAGGCTGTTTCTCCTGGAATGGGAGAAAGGGATGGAAGGAGAGTGGGAGTGGGTGACCCGGTTGTATGTACTGGTGTAGGATGAGGGAGTTCTGAAGTGTCTGGAATGAGTCAGTCAACAGTTTTGAATCCATATAGTATTATTATTTACTGAATTCAATAGTGAGAGTGGTAGTGCCTGAGCCTTATTTGGAGACAGAGCGTGAACCTTGTTCGGGGTTAGTGCTATAATAGTGAGTGTGAGGGAGCAGAGAGTATATGGTCATTCTGATCCTAACAGAGCGAGGAGGATATTGTTGCTTGCCCAATATTGTGGGACATTTCTTCAGATCTTCTCAGCGTTGAGGTGAGCCTACCCGAATGTCTTGTCCAAGTCGGTTACCAATAATGACACAGACCTGTCCCTCAGGTTCCACAGAATCCGTTCAGGTAGAGCTTACAGATAGCAAGGAGAAGCACATATTGGTGTGTTATACACCAAACAAAAACGCTAGCAGAAAGTAAGCATCATATGCTCCTGAAATTAGATAGGCAAGTATTGTGGATACCGCAGTCTTATTGGATGATCTCAAGTTGTATCTAAACTGTGTTAAGTAAGTGACTGCTGAAGCTGTGAAAAATAAGTTCCATAAGTTTATATGAGGTGGGTTGAAAAGTATGTTGCGAAGCAAACTAGGGAGCAGGTTATTTCGCATTTGGTGTTGTGTGGTCAGAAGGACGAATTATTAACCTTGGTCTGAAGCAGCCTTTAATGAATAATGGCATTTATAAGGTGCATTTTACAAGGTGTCTAAGACAATATAGAATGCTTGAATATTCTTGTCAAACATCATGGAAGACTGGAGGTTAGAGTTTCAAGATATCTTCAGTGAATTTGCAAAGTATAAAATAACATTCAGTGGGAGACAAGCAATGGTTATTAGAGTCATAGAGTCCGACAGCATGGAGACAGGCCCTTCGGCCCAAACTGGTCCATTCCGACCAAAATGCCCATCCACGCTGACCCCATTTCCCTGCCATTGTCCCGTATACTTCTAATTCTTTCCTATTTGTGTATTTGTTCAAATGCCTTTTAAATGTTGGTAATGTATCCGCCTCAACCCCTTCTCATTCCATATGTATCACAGCTCCTGAGTTAAAAAACCTGTTCCTCAGGTTCCCTTTTATTCTGTCCCCTCTGACCTTTAACTGATGCCCTCTAGCCTGTGATTGCCCAACCCTGGGAAAAAAGACTGGATGCATTCACTCTATCCATACTGACATCATCTTATAAACATCAATATGATCTTCCCTCAGCCTCATGCATACAAAAGTAAAAAGTCCTAGCTTGTCCAACCTCTTTGTGTAACTCAGACCATTGAGACCTTGGCAACACCCTTATAATTTTTTTATGCACTCTTTCCAGTTTAATAACATCCTTCCTATAGCAAAGTGAACAAAATTGAACATACCGCTACCAATATGGCGTCACCGGCATCCTGTATAACTGCAATATAACTCGATACTCAGTGATATAAACCGATTAAGGCCAGTGTGCCAAAAACTTTCTTCAATGTCTGCCTCTGAATCAACTTCCAGAGAACCATGCACCTGAATTCCAAGGTCCCTCTGATCCACTACACTCCTTAAGACCCAACCATTCACCATGAAACCCCAAACTCGATTTGACTTTCTAAAATGCAAGAACTTACACTGATCTACATTAAAATCCATTTGCCATTTCTCAGCCACTTCTGCAGCTAATCAAGTACTGCTGTAATTTCTGAAATTTCTGATAACCTTCCTCACTCTCCATGATGCCGCCTATTTTAGTGCCATCTTCAAACTTACAAATCATGCCTGTACATCTCATGTAAATCATAGATATATGTAATATGTAGTGGTCCCAGCATTAACCCATGAGGCATTCCACTATTCACAGGCCTCCAGTCTTACCAGCATGTTTACACTATTACTCTCTGCTTCCTACCATCAAAGCAATTTGGGATCTAATTTGCCAGCTCCGCCTCAATTCCATGCGATCTAACCTTCCAGAGCGGCGTACCATGTGGAACCTTATTGACGGCCTTACTGGAATTCATCCAGACTACGTATACCATCCGGACCTCCTCAAAGTTGCTAGCCACTTTAGCAAAGATCTCCAACAAAATTGTGAGTCATGCCTCTCTTTGCACAAAGTTCCGTGCTGAATTTGATGAAGGGCTTTTGCGCAAAACATCGATTTTCCTATTCCTCGGATACTGCCTGTCCTCTGCTTTTCCAGCACCATTCTAATCTTACTCCGCTCCAGAACCTGTCTTTCCAAATGCATGTATGTCCAATATCTCCGAATCTTCTAAAGTAACCTACTCACTAGCTTTTAGGATTACTGGTCTTTCATTCCCAGATTTATCTTTGTAGCATTTCTTGAATACTGGCTCAACATTCACTATATTCCAGTTGTCCAGGACTTCAATCGTTGGCCAGCGATGATAGAAAAGAGGCAAGCAATGCTCCCGCAATTTCCTTTCTATCCTCCTATCCTCCTGTGGTGTTCCTGAATATATCTGGTCAGAACCAGGAGTTTTTAGAAATACTGCAAAGTCTGAAACACACGTCTATTTATTTCAGGTACAAACACCAAAGAGTGACAAAGTGACTCAATGATGGTTAACATAACAAATTAGAAAAAATGTTAATCAGAGGAAGTGACTTCAGAAGACTTTCAGCTGTTGTGGAACCCTGAGAATTCTCAGAAATTAACGATCCAAAAATGGAAGGCCATGAAACTGAAAAGGAAACCAAAAAGGGAACATACATGCTAACAAACAGGAACACAAAGACTGCATCAATCTGCGATCGAAATTTCAAAGGAAACAAAATAAAAGCAACGTCAAATGTGGAAATTTGTAATCGGGAGAGGAGAGGTCATTGTGGAGAACAGGGAAATGGCCAAGAAAACAGTTACTTTGCATCTGTCTTCATGGAGGAAGATCCAGAAAATCACCCAGTAACACCAAGTGATCATATCGGACGCCTGGAGCTAAAGACATAACGTCATTTTATATCAGTAACAAGGTAGTACTTGAACATGGAGCTGGATTGAGCATTGCAAAGACTGACGAAACAGATGTACTTCCTATCAAAATGTCGGAAATAAATCACCAATAGAAGTATTAATTGCACTGTCGATGACTGTGTTATATTTTCCTGTACATTCTGCAGAGACCGGAAACTATTGTGGATAAACGTGAATCAAGCACTATAGATGAATGGAATGGATCCAAACAGCTACAAAGGGAAAAATACATAGCGTGGAGAACTGCAGACCAGTTAACTTGACTTTTGTAGGGAAACTGTTGGAATCTATAACACAGGATGACATTTTTTGATATTTAGAAATTAATAGCAACAATGGAGAGAATCAACATGCATTTCTGATAGAGAAATCATACTTGATAAACCTCGGAATTGTTTGAAGTTGTTTCTTACAGCATAGATAATGGGGAACCAGTAGACATGGCATATATTGGAATTTCGGAAGGGTTTCTATAAGATCTCAGTGAGTTCGTAAATGCAATGAATGTGAAGTGTATTTGGAGGAATATATGTAAGTGGAAAATTAAAGTTTGTGTTCGCCTTCATTTAAGAGAGTCAGAACATTGATGTAAAGACATGTTGAAGCAGTTTTACAGCGTGTTGATGGGACTGTACCTGGAGTATTGTGTACAGTTTTGGTGACTGAATCTCAGAAATAATATACTGACCACAGAGGAAGTGCAATGGACTTTCTCCAGATTAATCCCTTAGATGGTGAGATTGCCTGATGAGGAACTCGGCCTGTGTTCTCCAGAGTTTCAAAGAATGAGAGGTGGGTCACAGTGAAATTTAGAAAATTCACAAAACATATGACAAGTTGGCAATTAACAGAACTCTCCCCTCGCTGTCTATTCCACATTTAAGGCAAATAATAGCAGGATCTGGGACAGGCCAGTTAAGGCTACAATAAGGAGGAAATTCATCACTTGGTGGGGACTGACTAATACAGGGGCATGGAAACCTACTGCCAGGCAAGATTAGGGAGAATCTCCAGATATTCTACAAGTGTCTCCAGCTGAACAGAATAACCAGGGAACAGGTAGGACTCATTAGTGACTTGCCAATTTGCATCCAAATCAACTTTAATGATAGGAGACAGAGGGTGGTGATAGAAGGCTGTTTGTGCGATTGGAGGCTAGTGCCCAGTCGTGTACCACAAGGATCAGTGCTGTGTCTCTTAACTTTTGTGATTCGGAGGTGTTGGTGTTGGACTGGGGTTGACAAAGCTAAAAATTGCATAACACCAGGTTATACCCCAAAAGGTTTATTCGGTGGCACTAGCTTTCGAAGTGCTTGATCAAAGTCCACAGCCACCTGATGAAGATGCAGCACTTTGAAAGCTCGTCCCTCCAAATAAATCTGTTGGACTATAAGCTGATGTTTTGTGATTGTAAACCTTATCATAAAGGATGCTGCTGTGAATATGGACGTGGGCTTGGGGTGTCTTAAGTAAGTTTGTGTTTGATACAAAGATTGGCCGGGTAGTTGGCAGTGAGAAGGAAGGCCTTATGTTACAGGAAGATACAGATGGAATGGTCAGATGGTCACATCAATGGCAGGTGGACTGTAACCCTGATAAATATGAAGTCATGCACTTTGGAAGAAGGAACCAGACAGGGTCGGGCTCAATGAATGGCAGCACACTCGGAAGCTCAGAGGGTGCTTCTCCACATATCTCTGAATGTGGCTGGACAGGTTAACAAACAATTTGAGAAAGCGTACGGGAGCATAAACACAGCCTTCACACGTCGAAGCATAGATTATAAGAGCTATGCGGAACTTTTGTTAGCCAAGATGGAATACTGTGTGTAGTTCTGGGAGCTAAATTACAGGAAGGATGTGATTGCACTGGAGGGGTGCAGAGGAGATTCACCAGGATGTTCCCTGTGATGGAGCATAACAGCTATGGAGAGAGGCAGGATAAGCTCGGATTGTTTACTGTGGAGCAGAAAAGGCTAAGGGGGATGTGAATCAGGAGGATAAGATTACGAGGGACATGGACGGGGTGGATAGACAGCAGCTGGTCCTTTTAGTCAAAGGGACACACTTTTAAAGTAAAGGGTTTGAGACTTAGTGAGGATTTGAGGACTGTTTTTCACCCAAAGTATGTTGGGTCTGGGATGCACTTCGTGAGAGGGGAATTGTCATGGTAACCTCAAAACCATTAGAAAATACATGGTTGTGCACGTGAAATGCCAAAGATTCACAGCGACGGGTTTTGTGTTGGAAAGTGAGGCGACTGTAGACCGTGCTGTATTTCTGATAGTACAGAGTCTGTGCGTCTGTGATTATATAGCTGTGGAAGGTCAATCATTCAGTAGTTCAAGATAGGAATTGATGGGTTTCTGAAGAATATCTTTTCACAGTGTATATAAGTGAACTTGTAATATCTTCTGAAAATAAATCAATGGCAAAATTAAGAGAAAAAGGTGCAGCTTCCTTTCAGTCTGATACCAGATAATTGAGGATAGGGAAATAGCAGATCAATGGAGCAAATACTTCAGTTATGCATTCACAGAAAAAAAAAATAACATTTCCTCGCAATAATAGGGAACTTTAGTCTGGTGAGAAAAAGGGAATAGAACTAAAACGTTTTTGAGAAAACATTGGACTGAAATTAATGGGCATAGACAAAGTCACGAGAGGTTTATGAAATAGGAATCATACTTGAGAAAGTGGCTTTTAGCAAAATTATGGAGAAGGTATCAACGCAATGCGACTGGAATCTCAGAAAGACTTTTGATAAAGCCCCAAGCCTTTTGTGCAAATTCGAATCCAGTGGGACTGGGGCTAATATATGGTCATGGTTTTAGAATGGGAGAGCTGGTAGGAAACAGTGAGTCGGAATAAAACCATTTTTTTTGAATGGAAGGATATAACAGGGATCGAGATTCGGTATCCAGCTATTCCCAATACACATCATATCTTTGGTTGAGGGGCTCAATTGCAATATTCCCAAGTCTGCTGACAGTACTAAACTATGTCAGCTTGTGAGTGGATGAGGAGGATGTAAGAAAGGCTCCAAGGTGATTGAGACAAGTGGAGTGACTAGGTAAATACG
Source organism: Chiloscyllium punctatum (assembly GCF_047496795.1). Classification (NCBI taxonomy): domain Eukaryota; kingdom Metazoa; phylum Chordata; class Chondrichthyes; order Orectolobiformes; family Hemiscylliidae; genus Chiloscyllium; species Chiloscyllium punctatum. Next base: position 1,326,235 of record NW_027309811.1, on the reverse strand, counting down.
TGGCAGATGGAGAGCAATGGGAGAGATAAGAGGTTACGTACTTTGATGGGAACAATAGAATGGCATCCTATCATTTGAAAAGGGATTGGTTGAAAATGTTGATGTACAAATGAACTAAAGCTGCATTTTTGTTTATTTCTGCGAAGCTATACGAGTCCATGTAGGTGAGTGAGTTCTGAACACGGAAGTCAATACTGGGAATGGCATTGGCATGCTGTATACAGTGTACATAGACCCAGCAAGTAGGGAGCTGTAACAGTAAAAAGAATCTGGATCTCCCTGTACGCCAGACACTGAAAGCAATATTGCAGGAGCAGAAAGCAGGTAGGAAAATAAGTGATTTATTCACCTTCATTTCAGGGGATTAGAATACAGGAGTAAGGGTCATTTACTGCAACTGTACAGGGCCTTGGTGGGACCCCATCTCGAACATTGTGCAGTGTTGTGTGCAGTTTTGGTGTCCTTACCTAATAAAGGGCAAACCTGACTTTGAGGGAGTGCAGTGAAGGATGACCAGACTGATCTCTGGCATGACAGGTTAGTTGTGGGAGCAGAATTTGGGATGACTGGGCCTGTATTCCATGGGCTTTAGGAAAATGAGTGGAGATATCAGTGAGGTATATAACACTCTGATAGGGTATGACAGATTGGAAGCAGGGATGACCGTGGGCGGCACGGTGGCACAGTGGTTAGCACTGCTGCCTCGCAGCGCCGGAGACCTGGGTTCAATTCCCGCCTCAGGCAACTGACTGTGTGGAGTTTGCACGTTCTCCCCGTGTCTGCGTGGGTTTTCTCCGGGTGCTCCGGTTTCCTCCCACACTCCAAAGATGTGCAGGTCAGGTGAATTGGCCATGCTAAATTGCCCGTAGTGTTAGGTAAGGGGTAGATGTAGATGTAGGGGTATGGGTGGGTTACGCTTCGGCGGGGCGGTGCGGACTTGTTGGGCCGGAGGGCCTGTTTCCACACTGTAAGTAATCTAATCTAATGACAGTTCACTTTATAGAAAACAGTTCACGAATAGGTATTGCCCTCACATAGTACTTAATAAACAAGCGTTATCAAAGAACTCCCTATATATTGATGGGCCAAAGGCACTGTATTTCATAATGTTTAAACATATTTTGAGATATGAACATTGTGTGGGGAAAACTGCATTGAGGAGATGTTCGCCCATGAAATAACATGGGGAAAGCTCAATGTGCTGAATGACCTCCTCCTCTCCCGATGTTTCTGTGCAGTCTGTGGGAAAGTTCTGTAAATGTTGTCACAAGCTCTCAGATGTTAGGAAAGATGTCTATGCAGGGACAACAGGATAGTACTTCCCATTCCCTTTTCTGATAACGAGGTTGATGCCAGATGTTCTGTCAGGTTTTATCCTTTAAGACCTCAGAGGCGTTTGATACAATTGATGTCTCACGTGGCCGATTCAGAGACCATGTCTGTGCGTCTGGAGTCACTTTTAGGCCAGACCAAGAAAGCATGGGAGATTCACTTCCTGAAAGTACATTGGGGAAGGCGATTGATGTTTACAATCAATATTAGACACAAGATCACTATTAATGACACCAGATTTTAGGTCTCGATATTTTATTAATTATTGTTAACTTCCACCAGATGCCAGAGCATTGACCTGGTCTGGATTCGTAATCCAATGATATGTCCACCACAGTACCAACCTCACACGGGAACCTATCGGAAACCCACACTGTCCTGATTATTTTGGTGCTACTTGACAGCTCTGTCAAAAAGTATTCCCACTAATGTGACTGTCGTGATGGGACTGAGGGGGTGGTAAATGGTCAGATTGTAATTATTCTCCTCTTCGGGGACTGGACATCGTTGAGGTAGTTTCCACATTGCCAGGGAGATGTCAGAGTTGGAGCTGGAATGAAACAGTTTCCCCAGGGACACGGCTTGTTGTGCAGCACAAGTCTTCAGTCCTATTGCAGTAATGGTGTCAGGGCCTATTGCCTTTGTCGTATCTACTGTGTTCAGCTGTTTATTCATGACTATACAGCAAATCGAATTGCTTGAAGACTGGTATCTGCGATTCTGTGGGAATCATGATGAGTGTGAGGTGGATCATCCATTCAACACGTCCGGCTGAGGATAGTGCAGACACCACATCCTTGACTTTTTTCACTGACGTACAGAGCTGTTCCGATATTTAGGATGAGGATATTTGTGGAGTCCTCTCCTCCAGTAAATTGTTTCATAGTCCATCGACATCTATGTTTGGATTTGGCAGGACGGACAGAGCTTAGATCTGATCTGTTAGTCTTGGGATCATTTCCCCTCTCCATCAGACATTAGATCTGCTGGTCGGAATGTAACCAGTTAAGTGTGGTAGCTTTAATGGGTTGTCAACAGGTTTAGGTCCACGTGATTCCGACCCTGCAATGTTCACCCATACTCATCACTGAACCATGGATCGGCTTGATGGTAATAGTAGACTGATGAATTATCCTCGGGATAATGTTACAGATTGTCATTGAATATAGTTCTGCTTTTGCTGCTGCTGTGGTCTACAGCATCAAATGATAACCCAGTTTGAGTTGCAATATCTACAATTCAATTCTACTGACTGTCCCCCAGTTCACACCGAGACCCTTTCATCCATCAGCCCTGTGCACTACCTAATCTGGTTACTGATGCGGTAACACTTGCATTTTCATAATCTCATTCTGCTGAGGGCCTCTCCCTGGTGTCACGCCTCTAATTTGTTACTTTCACTCAATCCATTTAAAGTAATGATCCAAATCGTTTCTCTTCCACAATGTCACCTTCTGTATTTGAAGTGAATGTGTCTCCTTCTATTTTTCTTCCTGACCATGATTAAGAGCTCTGTAGTGTCAGTGATGCCAGACTTATGTAGTTTCAGAGTCAAGGAACTTGTGCACCATGCATTATTGTTCAGGCCACAGTGTACGACGCTCCATGTTGGACAGGATGTTTGAGCATCTTTGACATACTTCTTTGGAAATTGTCCAAAAACAGAAATTGCTGAAGAAATTGCTGAAATTGCAGCATCTTATGGAATGAATGCAGTGTTAAACTTTCAGGTCCAGTGACCCTCTACAAAGCGCTCAGTTTCTCAAGCAATTTTGTTATTTTTATTATCAGTATCCATAGTTATTTGTTTTGTGAAAATTTGTTCTATGCCTATTCATTTCTGGAGAAACTCAGCAGGCCTGTCAGCATCTGCAGACACAGCGAAACAGCGTTAGCATTTCAAGCCCAGTGTGACACTTCTTCACAACTGAAAATCATTGGAAACTTGGCTTTTTAATACCTTGCCAGAGGTGGGAGATTGGTGACAGGGAAAAGAGGGCGTGGCAAAGCTAAACCGGCTTTTAGCAGTGGTGAATGAGAAGATGATATAAAATGGGTTTAAATTAAGGTGTGAATGGGGAAAGGGGTTCTCTATGTTGAGTGCAAGATAAAGAAGACACAATCACACAAGGTCATAGGGAGGCCAGGAGGGAGAATGTTGACTCTGGTATTATAAAGATCTGGCCATAAATATGTTTTCACTGTCGAGATCATCACCTCGTTTAGACAAAGGCTATCAGTTGCTTGACTTCTTATTGGCACTAGTAAGAGTTTCATGCTGCCTTAGTTTTGTAATAGGGAGAAAAAACAAATCACTGTGTGAAGTTTGAGCGAAGTATTGTTTATCGGTCATGTTTACTATAGTTTCAAATTTGCAGTATTTATCTTTCAATGCTTGTTCTTAAAGTTAGTATTGGGTGGAGTGTAGAAGTTTGAGGGATGACATTTAGAAGTTTCTAAAATCATGAGAGGTATGGATAGGGTGAATAGCCAAGGTCTTTTCCACAGGATGGGGGAGTTCAGCTGTAGAAGGCATAGGTTTAAGGTGAAAGAGGGAAAATTTACAAGGCACGCAGGAGCAGTGTTTTTACACAGAGGGTGGCGGGGGTATGGAATGAGCTGCCAGAGGAAGAGTGGTAGATGCATGTACAGCGAACACATTTAAAACTCATTTAGACAAGCATATGAATGGGAAGCATTTCGAGGCCTATGGGGCCAAAGGAAAGCAGCTGGGTCGAGCATAATTTGGAAAACCTGGCCAGCATGGACATTTAGAAAAGCTTCACGCAGGTTCAGAGTGGTTATGTGAAAGGGAAATTATACTTTGCCCTTTAAAATCATGCAAAGTATTTCTGGAGATGTCTGAGAATGCAACAAGCGGACTTGAAAAGGGAGATCTGGTAGAAACCAGGCTTTCTTGAGTTTTTCCTCAAGATATTACAGAACAAAAGTTCTTACACAAGACAGAAGCTCCTAGGATGATGGAGAATGTATTAACATGGGATGATGATTGCTTAACATATAGAAATCGGAGAGTCAGGATAAATGGATCTTCATGATAAAGGTGTATCTGCTGGAGAACCACAGCTCTCAGTCCGATGGCATCAGTTATTTACACTCTATACTGATAGGCTGAAGGAGGGAGCTGAGTATACATCCGAGTTTGAGGATGACACTGAGAATCAAAAGGCAGGCTGTTATTTAATGGAGAGCGCTTCCAGAAAAAGAACAGTACAAAGGGATTGGAGTGTTCCTGTGTAAGAAACATAAAGTCAGCATGCTGGTGCAGCAAGTAACTAGGTTTGTACATTAGCCTGCTTCCAGAGATGAAAGGGCTGTGATATTGAGAACCTGATGTTGAAGGCAAATTCTGGTTTCCTTTCAAATGGTCACGAGGGTGGTTTCCCTATTTCAGTATATTCATTACATCCGTCTTTGATCATTTATTTAACGTAAACTATGTCCATTTGTTTGACAAAATTAAACAAGACCCTCAAAGATGGTAGGCACTTCCAACATCCTGGTTAGCTCGGATAGCTGTTATTAAAATGAATGTCCTTCCTCATTTACTATACCCCGTGTGAATGCTTGAAATATGGGAAATAATACAGTATTTTGAATGTTGATTGCCACCTGGCGGACCCTCTTAAAATCCTGGTAGATGTATTTTCCAAAGTAAGTTATCTTGCTTCGTGGCAGATTATTGTAGGAGGAGATTTCAACTGTCTTATGGACCCACACAGATATTTCCCAGTCAGATATTTTGGAGACTCAATGGCTGGTTTAGCTCTTTTATTTGGTACTATAGGCGACTCTTTATCAAGCTAACCAAATTGAAACTACCCCACAGAGTGTGGGGAGTAGATCTTCCAGATTAAAAGCTATCAATTAAGCTCTTTATTATCCGATGTTAGTGTGTGGACCACTGAGGACTCGGTGTCAATACGGTTAGATATTGAACCCTCTCAGACAAAGTGAAACCTTACTAGTCTGTTGTTCTTTGACAAAATGACAACATTTATGGAGTATTATCATAACCCAATCATTATCAATAAAGTTAAAGCATGAATGCCAATGCGTCAGGTCGAGGGCAATATAGCCAAAACCATGTTTCGTACCCCTATAATTCGTATACCGAATTGTCAACTGGGGATAATGGATTCCATGTTTAAACTGTGGGAAGCCAGGGGTGTAACTTGCTTGAGTGATTTAGAATTAATAGAATCCCTTCAGCTTGGAAACAAGCCCTTGGGACCAACAAGTCGACTTCGACCCATCCAGACCCATTCCCCTACCATCCTATATTTACCCTGACTAATGCTCCAACCTACACATCCCTGAACACTATGGGTGATTTATCAATAGCCAATTCATCTAACCTGCACATCTTTGGACCCTGGTGCTGTGAGGGCGCAGTGCTATCTACTGAGCCACCACGTATTATATTAAAGAGAAAGAATGACATCATTTGATCAAATAACTTGTAAGTATGGACTACCTAGTCGAGGCCTCATCTGTTTTTTTGTCCAGATCAGAGATTTGATTTTTAAAAAACATACCTTTAACAGACTCTTACAGATCCGACAGAGAGAAGTGGGTGCTTATTGCTTAGAATGCACTCTCTGTGAGTACCCTTTTTCATTAGTTGGAGTTTGTCCCCTCAAATGAGACTGTGCAGCTTTGGGATGGCTGCGAGAGAGAGTTGGGGGTTCCGAACAACTCGGAGAGATTGAGAGGACATTTGTGAAAATGCTCGAATGATTTTGATCTGTAAAGGACCCATTCCATGCAGTTGAAAATTCTTCATTGGGTCTATCTGACCCCAGATTGTCTCTCAAAATGCAAAGTGGGATTACCTTCAGCATGTCGTAAATGCAGAATGACTCTAGGCACTCTTACCCTTGATTGTTGTCCTGCTGCAGTCTTCATATATATTGGAGCACTGTGTTATGTGTGATAGAGTAGGTATTGGGTACTGAATTGGAGATGGACCCGGTTTTTCTTTTCCTGGGCCTGCTCAGGGTACCTGACGCAGATGCACACGAGGAAAAGCATTATATCCTTACATTCTGTGCTAGGAAACATGTTCTGTTGTGTTGGATGTCTAAAAACCCTGGGTCTGTTGGGTCGTCGTAAGTTCTTCATGGAGAATATCCCTTTGGACTTTCTCACTAGTGCGGTGCATCAAAAAAACCCAGAGATTTTCATAAGACATGGCAGCCCTTTTTGGATTTCACGATGCAGGTTTATCTGTCACATTAAGAAGGGCTTTTATATAGCCATGACGATATTGTCTTATGAATCTAATATCCAGTGAGAAACAATTATGAACACAAAGATGCGTATCAGTTCATGCTCTTGAAGAACGATAGCTATCGTTTTGTTATGCTGAGCTGTACTATGCATTCATTATTTATTTTTTATTTTTGTTTTTCTTCTGTCCATTTAACGTTTTTAACTTGTTTTATTTTAACTTAATTCTGTTCAGTTATTTGAGTTGTGTTGTTATTGAGTTATTATAATATTAAAAACCTCTTTTCAAGAAAATTATTTTTAAAAATTGAAATGCTAACATTGATAGAATAGAGGGCCAAAGAACTCTCATTAGAGAGACCACTTATGCTGGTTTACCCTGAGGGTCACCACATCTCGGGTGATGGGGTGAGGATGAGGTTGAGAGAGCGTCCCTTTCATGGTAACCTCTGTCAGTGTGAGGAACTGAACCGGCGCTGTTGGCCTCCCTCTGCAACACAAACCTGCCATCCAACGAACTGAGTGGGAGATAGTGCAACTGTTACAGACAGAAACAGTCACATGCAAAGGGCAAGAGAAACTTTCATAATAATGAAAATGGCAAATGCTGATAACGGTCGAGATAACGGCTGAGGATAAAAACGTTCTCTGCTCGAAATTGTATTTTATTACAAGACATGTTTAGAAGCTGTCTTTGACTTAATATCATTAAGGTGAGTCAAGTGAAATAACCAGAAATACTAAGTGTGATTGGAATCTATAACCATAAAATAAGTTTCCGTGTAAAGCATGCTGACCATCGTATGAAAGTATAACGCAGATGGAATATATTGTTAGTGCGTTCCATGGGAAATGCCCTCGAACAGGCACTTGAAGAGAAATGGGGTAAAAGTTCTGGAGTGCCGTCTGGTCAATCATGATGAATGGGAGAATCGGGCTGGTATTGAATGCGAAGAACACCATGGGGTGGGGTAGGTACTTAATGAGGTGAGTTCGATAAGATAGCACCAGGAAACTAGCTCAGATTTGTACAGACAATCCCTGTGTCACACTCAACGAAAATGAAACTGAGACAAATTACTGTTTTATACAGCTCAATGTGTCGAAGATTCTGCAGTCCTCCTTCCCAGTTACTCTCTATCGCCTGAACTCATGCTAATATAACATTCACTCATAATTCTTCACAATACTGACCCGTGTTGCATGGTACTATCGAAATGTCTTCATTTCAGCATTCTGGAAAGAGTGAACATATCTTTCTATGACATTTTTTCTCAGTCTCCCCTCCCTGTCTCTATCCCAAAATACACGTATTTACAGTCATACGGTTCTACAGACGGAAACAGGCCCCTTCGGCCCAACTGTTCCATGCCAAACAAAATGTCCATCCACACTCATCCAATTTCTCTGCCCTTGCTCTGTATCCTTTAATCTTTTCCTATCTGTGTATTTGCCCAAATGCCTTTTCACTGTTGTTATTGTACCCATCTCAACCACTTCCACTGGCAGCTCAGCCCATAACTATACCATACTCTGTGTAAAAAAGTTGCCCCGACGGGTTAATTTTCATTTTATTCCTCTCGAAGCATTAACGGATGTCCTCTAGTCCTCGATTCCCAACCTTGCGAAAAAAATTCAAGTGTTCAACCCTATGCACGTCTCTCATAATTTGATAAGATCTACACTTCTTGTTGTGGTTCTGTTCGCCGAGCTGGGAATTGGTGTTGCAGACGTTTCGTCCCCTGTCTAGGTGACATCCTCAGTGCTTGGGGGCCTCCTGTGAAGGGCTTCTGTGCTTTTTCCTCCGGCGTTTATAGTGGTTTGTATCTGCTGTTTCCGGTTGTCAGTTCCAGCTGTCCGCTGAAAATTCTGCAACACAATTTCCCAGCTCGGTGAACACAACTACAACAATGAACACCCGAGCTACAAATCTTCTCACAGACCATCTACACTTCTATAAGGACTCCCTTCAGTTTCCTAGGCTGTAAAGAAATAATTTCTAACCTGTCCAACTTCTCCCTATAACTTAAACACTTTTGCCCAGGAAATATCTCTGAAATTTCTTCTACACGCTTTCTAATTCAATAATATATTTTCTAGAGCAAGGAGAACAAAACTGAACCCAATTCTCCAACTGCAGCCTTACCAACTTCCTGTATAATTGCAACATAACGTCACAACTTCTATACTCAATGCCTGTGTGCCAACGTCCTTCTTCACTGTCCTGTGTATCTGTGACCCAAATTTCAGGCAACCGTGCACCTAATCTCTAATGTCCTTTGTTCCACGACACTACTTAAGGCACTCTCGTTCATCATTAAACACCTACCTGGATTTGACTTTGCAAAATGCAAGACATCACCCTTGCCTATGTTAAACTTCACATGCTATTTCTCAGCCCACTTCCACTGCCGATTAAGGTACTGCTGCAATTTCTGGTAATGTTCCTCATTGGATCCCTTCTATTTTAGTGTCATCTGCAAACTTACTAACCTTGCGTTGTGCACTCTCGTCCAAATCATTGATATAGATAACAGCAATGGGCCCAGTATTGACCCCTGAGACACTCCGTGAGTCACAGGCCTCCAGTCCAACAAGCATCCCTCCACCATAGCCATTTGCTTCCTAACGCCAAGCCAATTGTGTTGCCAATTTCCCAGATTACCTTGGAGTCCATGCGATCTAACCTTCTCGAGCTGCCTACCATGTGGAACCTTATCAAAGGCCTTACTGAAATCCATATAGGGTATGTCGATAACCCTGCCCTCGTCAACCATCCCAGTCACTTCCTCAACAAACTACGAACAAAATTTGTAAGGCAAAATCTGCCATGCACAAAGCTATGCTGACTTCTCCAAATCAAACTCTTTCTTTTCAAATGCATGCACATCTTATCTCTCAGAACTTTCTCAAGTGGTTTACCGAAAACAGATGTGAAGCTTACTGGTGCATACTTCCCAGGCATTAATTGCAGCCCTTCTTGAAGAAGGGCACTCCATTTGCTCCTGCCCAGTCTTCCGGGACTTTGCCCCTGAACTGGCTTCTCTCGCCTCTTTCAGTGCTCTTGGATATATCAGGTCAGGACCAAGAGATTTATCTGACTTTATGCATTCTAATATGTCCAACAGCACCTCGACTGTGATATTAACAGCACCAAGATATGACAACTAACCCCACCAAAGGTCACGGATCTTCATGGATTTCTTCATGGTAAACACAGAGGGGAATTTGAGGACCTCGCCCATCTCTTGTGGTTTTACACATGAATGCCCACTTTACATTTTAAGGCATCCTATTTTCTGAATAGTTGCTCTTTTTCTTTACTACACTGAAAGCACATATTTGGATTCACTACTTTTCTCATACCCCCTTTTCGCCTTGCTGATTTCCCTCTTCAGTAAACTCCTGTATCCCTTGGGTCTCTCCAGAGATTCCAATGATTCCAGCTTCCTGAACCTGAGCCACGCCTCCTTTGTGCTGGTCAGAGCCTGATTATCTCTTGTCATCCAGGGTTCTCTCTTCCAGCCTCACTTTCCCTTCACCCTCACAGGAACATGCAGATCTTGAACTTGATATATCTCACTTTTAAAGGACTCCCACTTAACAGAGATCCTTTTGCGTGAAACCAAGCTACTCCAATCAACGTTTGCAAGTCCCTGTCTATTTCCAACAAAATTCGTCTCGCCCCAAATTAGAACTTGAATCTGTGGACGAATTCTGTCCCTGCCATAACTGTTTTAAAATTAATACAATCCAATCACCGGTCCCAAAATGCTCCCCCACCTTACCTCCGTCACCTATCCTGCCCTATGTCCCAACAGTAGGTCGAGTTTGTCCCTTCCCGAGTAGGACCCTCAACATGCTGCTTGTGGAAGCTTTCCTGAACACACTTAACTAATTTCTTTCCATCTTAGTCCTTAGACCTCTGGAAGTTCCAGTCTATGTTAGTATAATTAAAATCACCTATTATGACAACCCTATTGCTCCTGCAAGTCTCGCCACTCTCCCTGCATATTTGTTTCTGTAATTCCCATTGATTATTTGGAGGCTTATAGTGCAACGACTGTAACATCACCATCCACCACTAACTTCTTTGCACCATCCACAAAACCTCACTGGACATTATCTCAGTTATTTCATCTCAGTGGTATGCGCCTGAGTTGAAACTATTGGTATTTAAACTGTTTCAATTTACATCTCTCCTTCCTAGTGATTGTCACACCCACAGCACACCTTGTCAAGGCGCAATGGAGATACAGAGCTGTAAATGGATGGGAGCTGCACATCCTGTCACTGCCAGCATTGGCTGCAAGTTTCCCCACACTGGGCTGTGATCTAACACAGCGTTACCGAACAATGCAAAAACCTGGAGTTATATATGAATGAACCAGTGCAGACTGCACAGCTCCTCACGCTGGACATTTAGCCCAGGAGTATAGATCAAGTATTGGTGTGGACTGCACAGAGTTCCATTTTGGACATTGCTGGGTTGCATTCAGCAGTTCGCTAGCTGGATCGACACAGTGCTCCATCCTGAATATATAATGGATGGGCTGGTTACGTGAGTTGGATTGCGAATGTGAGAGAACTAAACTTCTGGCAATGCCTTTATTTTGTGTTTTCATTCTTGGGATTGGACCCTTCAAATCCTGACTCATCAGATTAGACCTGACCCTCTGGAAGAGTGATAGTGACTGTTGTTACAGCATCTGATTCTGCAACATGACCAACAAATGGAGCAGAGGCTGCAGAGAGGACAGTCTCCGTAAAATGGAATGAGGGAACCACCATCAGATCAGCTGTGGTCATAGTGAATGGTGGGGCAGGATTGTGTGGACCACAAATGCAATTTATTGATATATTTCTTTTTGTTAGAGGCAAAAGACCCTTCTCTCCCAGTGCCCAAAGTTTTTGGGGAGTGAGTCACCCTCTGCTAGCCCTGCGTAACAGGATCCTGGGGCCTCATAAGCCTCTAGATTCCCCAGTGACTGTCTCGAGCAGTTGAGTGACTGCCTCCTGTTCCTGTGTCCCAGTCTCGAGCAGTTGAGTGACTGCCTCCTGTTCCTGTGTCCCAGTCTCGAGCAGTTGAGTGACTGCCTCCTGTTCCTGTGTTCCAGTCTCGAGCAGTTGAATGACACCCTCCTGTTCCTGTGTCCCAGTCATGAGCAGTTGAGTGACTCCCTCCTGTTCCTGTGTCCTAGACTCGAGCAGTTGAATGACTGCCTCCTGTTCCTGTTTCCCAGTCTCGAGCAGTTGAATGGCTGCCTCCTGTTTCTGTGTCCCAATCTCAAGCAGTTGAATGACTGCCTCCTGTTCCTGTTTCCCAGTCACGAGCAGTTGAGTGACTCCCGCCTGTTCCCATGTCCCAGTCTCGATCAGTTGAGTGACTGCCTCCTGTTCCTGTGTCTCAATCTCAAGCAGTTATAGAACATAGAACATAGAACAATACAGCACAGAACAGGCCCTTCGGCCCACGATGTTGTGCCGAACTTCTATCCAAGATTAAGCACCCATCCATGTACCTATCCAAATGCCGCTTAAAGGTCGCCAATGAATCTGACTCTACCACTCCCTCGGGCAGCGCATTCCATGCCCCCACCACTCTCTGGGTAAAGAACCCACCCCTGACATCTCCCCTATACCTTCCACCCTTCACCTTAAATTTATGTCCCCTTGTAACACTCTGTTGTAGCCGGGGAAAAAGTTTCTGACTGTCTACTCTATCTATTCCTCTGATCATCTTATAAACCTCTATCAAGTCACCCCTCATCCTTCGCCGTTCCAACGAGAAAAGGCCGAGAACTCTCAACCTATCCTCGTACGACCTACTCTCCATTCCAGGCAACATCCTGGTAAATCTTCTCTGCACCCTCTCCAAAGCTTCCACATTCTTCCTAAAGTGTGGCGACCAGAACTGCACACAGTACTCCAAATGTGGCGTAACCAAAGTCCTGTACAGCTGCAACATCACCTCACGACTCTTGAATTCAATCCCTCTGCTAATGAACGATAATACTCCATAGGCCTTCTTACAAACTCTGTCCACCTGAGTGGCAACCTTCAAAGATCTATGTACATAGACCCCAAGATCCCTCTGTTCCTCCACCTGACCAAGAACCCTACCATTAACCCTGTATTCCGCATTCTTATTTGTTCTTCCAAAATGGACAACCTCACACTTGGCAGGGTTGAACTCGATCTGCCACTCCTCAGCCCAGCTCTGCATCATATATAAGTCCCTCTGCAGCCGACAACAGCCCTCCTCACTGTCCACAACTCCACCTATCTTTGTATCATCTGCAAATTTACTGACCCACCCTTCGACTCCCTCCTCTAAGTCATTAATAAAAATTACAAACAGCAGAGGACCCAGAACTGATCCCTGCGGAACTCCACTTGTAACTGGACTCCATGCTGAATATTTACCATCTACCACCACTCTCTGCCTTCGACCGGTTAGCCAGTTTTCTATCCAATTGGACAAATTTCCCTCTATCCCATGCCTCCTGACTTTCCGCATATGCCTACCATGGGGAACCTTATCAAATGCCTTACTAAAATCCATGTACACTGCATCCACTGCTCTACCCTCATCCACATGCTTGGTCACCTCCTCGAAGAATTCAATGAGACTTGTAAGGCAAGACCTACCCTTCACAAATCCGTGCTGGCTGTCCCTAATGAAGCAGTGTCTTTCCAGATACTCGTAAATTCTATCCCTCAGTACCCTTTCCATTACTTTGCCTACCACAGAAGTAAGACTAACTGGCCTGTAATTCCCGGGGTTATCCCTATTCCCTTTTTTGAACAGGGGCACAACATTCGCTACTCTCCAGTCCCCTGGTACCACCCCAGTTGCCAGTGAAGACGAGAAGACCATTGCCAACGGTACTGCAATTTCCTCACTTGCTTCCCACATAATCCTAGGATATATCCCGTCAGGCCCGGGGGACTTGTCTATCCTCAAGTTTTTCAAAATGTCCAACACATCTTCCTTCCTAACAGGCATCTCTTCTAGCTTATCAGTCCATTTCACACTCTCCTCTTCAACAATACGGTCCCTCTCGTTCGAAAATACTGAAGAGAAGTACTTGTTCAAGACCTCTCCTATCTCTTCCGACTCAATACACAGTCTCCCACCACTGTCCTTGATCGGACCTACCCTCGTTCTCGTCATTCTCAGGTTTCTCACATACGCATAGAATGCCTTGGGGTTATCCTTGATCCTATCCGCCAGGGATTTTTCATGCCCTCTCTTAGCTCTCCTAATCCCTTTCTTCAGGTCCCTTCTGGCTATCCTGTATCCCTCCACTGCTCTGTCTGAACCTTGTTTCCTCAACCTTATGTAAGCCTCCTTCTTCCTCTTTACTAGACATTCAACCTCCCTCGTCAACCAAGGCTCCCTCACACGACCATTTCTTTCCTGCCTGATCGTTACATACATATCAAGGACACGTCGTATCTGCTCCTTGAAAAAGTCCCACATTTCCACCACATCCTTCCCTGACAGCCTATGCTCCCAATGTATGCTCCTCAAATCCTGTCTTACAGCATCGTAATTTCCCTTCCCCCAATTGTAAAAACTTCCTTCTTGTGCGCACCTATCTCTCTCCATAACCAAGGTGAAAGTCAGAATTGTGGTCGCCATCACCAAAATGTTCACCCACTAACAAGCCCACCACTTGTCCCGGTTCGTTACCGAGTACCAAATCCAATATGGCCTCCCCTCTGGTTGGACAATCTACATACTGCGTTAGAAAAGCTTGCTGGACACACTGCACAAACACCGCCCCATCCAATCTACTTGATCTAAAGAGCTTCCAATCAATATTTGGGAAGTTGAAGTCGCCCATGACTACGACCCTATGGCTTCTGCACCTTTCCAAAATCTGTTTCCCAATCTGTTTCTCCACATCTCTGCTGCTATTGGGGGTCCTATAATAAACACCCAACAAGGTGACTGCACCTTTCCTATTTCTGACTTCAGCCCATACTACCTCCAGAGGCAGATCCCCCTCAAACTTCCTTTCTGCAGCCGTTATACCATTTCTAATTAGCAATGCCACCCCCCCTCCTTTTTTACCACCCTCCCTAATCTTACTGAAACATCTGTAACCAGGAACCTCCAACAGCCATTCCTGTCCCTCATCTATCCATGTTTCCGTGATGGCCACAACATCGTAGTCCCAGGTACCGATCCACGCCTTAAGTTCACCCACCTTATTTCTGATACCCCTTGCATTGAAGTATACGCACTTGAGACCATCTCTGTGTCTGCAAGTAGTCCCTGTCAGTGCTACCTTCTCCACAGCCTCCCTACAGTCTTGGACACCCTGACACACAGCTAGCTTACTTGCTGGACGACAAGTCCGGATCCCATCCCCCTGCCAAATTAGTTTAAACCCCCCCGAAGAGTGCTAGCAAACCTACCCCCCAGGATATTGGTGCCCTTCTGGTTCAGGTGCAAACCGTCCTGTTTATACAGGTCCAACCTTCCCCAGAATGCAGTCCAATTGTCCAAATATCTGAAGCCCTCCCTCCTACACCATCCTTGCAGCCACGTGTTCAACTGCACTCTCTCCCTATTCTTTGCCTCTCTGTCACGTGGCACCGGCAACAACCCAGAGATGACGACTCTGTCTGTCCTAGCTTTTAGCTTCCAGCCTAACTCCTTGAGCTCTTGAATGACCTCCCCACCCCTCTTCCTACCTATGTCGTTGGTGCCAATGTGTACCACGACTTCTGGCTGCACACCCTCCCCCTTAAGGATTCTGAAGACACGGTCCGAGACATCTCGGACCCTAGCACCTGGGAGGCAACAAACCATCCGAGAGTCTCGCCCATGTCCACAGAACTGCCTGTCCGTCCCTCTAACTAGAGAGTCCCCTATAACTAGCGCTCTCCTTTTCTCCCCCTTTCCCTTCTGAATCTCAGAGCCACAGACCCCTTCACTGCAGCTTACACCTGCAAGGCTGTCCCCCCCAACAGTTTCCAAAGCTGCATACTTATTTTTTAGGGGAACGACCACAGGGGAACCCTGCACTGCCTGTTTATTCCCCTTCCCACCTCTAACTGTTACCCAGCTACCTCTGTTCTCCGGCGTAACTATGTCCCTGTAGCTTCTATCGATCACCCTCTCAGCCTCTCGAATAATCCTCAGCTCATCCAGCTCCAGCTCCAGTTCCAGTTCCCTAACTCGTTCGGTGAGGATCAGGATCAGACTGCATTTCCTGCAGACGAAGTCACACCCACTCAAATACTAACCACTTACCTTCCCGCCCAGCTATGCGCTCCAACCTCACTTCCACTGCCCGCTACAGGTAAGTAATTTCGAAACAAACTGTCTTACCTTAGCTGTAGTCTCCCGGGTTCGTTTTTCCTCGGCCGCTGCTCCCACTCAAATGACCGTTGGTGATTAAAGGGGGAGTATTTATACTCACCGTTCTCCTTCCCGGCTGCCCCTCTGTTTACCGTCACTTCCTCTGCTGCTCCCGCTCTTTTTGTGGAGAGAAAAAAAAACCGCTGCCCGCTTCAGGTAAGTAATTTTGAAACAAACTGTCTTACCTTAGCTGTAGTCTCCCGGGTTCGTTTTTCCTCGGCCGCTGCTCCCTCAAGTTGAGGGACTTCTTCCTGTGCCTGTGTCCCAGTCTCGAGCAGTTGAGTGACTCCCTCCTTCCCTGTGTCCCTGTCTCGAGCAGTTGAGTGACTGCCTCCTGTTCCTGTGTCCCAGTCTCGAGCAGTTGAGTGACTGCTTCCTGTTCCTGTGTCCCAGTCTTGAGCAACTGATTGATGCCTCCTGATCCCAAGTTTGTGAAAATAGATGTCCTCCTCTTGCCACTGACTTACAGACTCCAATCGCTCTGTGCTCCCCTGCTGCTCCTGAGGAATGGATTTGAGGGACTGAATGGCCTCTTCACATTCCTTACAGCTTCTCCTGACTAAAGGCCTTTCTCCTGTTTCTGTAAAATACCATCAAAATCTGAATGATGCATTTTTGTATTTGACTCTCAGTAATTGAGCAAACAAACTGACTGACAGAATTCAGAACCGGAATAGCCTCTTCCTGTTCCAGTGTGATACACTCAAGAGTCAACAGAGTCTCAGTGATGTACAACTCGGTTAAAGACCCTTCGATCCAGTCGTCCATTCTGACCAAATATCCTAAATTAATCACGTCCCCCTTGCCAGCACTTGGCCTATATCCCTCTAAACCCTTCCCATGCATGTACTTATTCGAATGCCTTTTAAATGGCGTAACTGGACCTGCCTCCACCCACCTCTTTTGGGTGCTCAGTCCATCAACACAGCAGTCTCTCATTGAAAGTGTTGTACCTCATTTCCCTTTATAAATCTTTCTCTTCTCACCTTAAACCTTTGTCCTCTAATTTTCGACTCGCCTATGCTGGGGTAAAGACGTTGACTGTTTACCTTATCTATGCCCGTCCTGACTTTATAAACCGCTATAAGGTCACCCCTCAGCTTCAACACTTGAAAGTAGTCCCAACCTATTCAAACTCTCCCTCTAGCTCAAACCCTCCAACACCTGCAACATTTTAAAAAATCTCTTCTGCACTCTTTCAAGTTTGACGTCTTTCTGACAGCAGGGAGACCAGAATTAAAGGCAATATTACAAAAGTGGCCAAACCAATGTCCTTTACAGATTTAACATGCCATGCAAATGCTTCGACTCAAAGCACGCACTAATAAAGGGAAGATCACCAAGTGTCTTCTTCACTGCGCTGTCTACCGGTGATAGCACTTTCACGGAACAGAGAACCTTCACCACCAGGTGACACAGTACCTCAGTGGCTTGCATTGCTACCTCACAGCACAGCGATCTGGGTTTAAGTCCATCCTTGAATGAGTGCCTGTCTGGTGTTTGCACATTCTTCCCGTGTCTGCGTGAGTTTCTTCTGGGTGTTACATTTTCCCTCCACAGTACAAAGATACACAGGTAACAGTAGATTGGCCATGCTAAATTGCCCCAAGTACCCTGGGACGTGTAGGCGAGGTGGATTAGCCATGGGAAATGCAGGCTCAGAGGGATAGGGTAGGGGTGTATCCAGCGGGATACTGTTCCGAGGGTCGATGTGGCCTCGATGGGCCGAATACCCTGTTTCCTCCCTGTAGGGATTCGATAATTTCAATGGAGTTCTCTTTGATTGGCCACTTTTGACAGGACTTGACCTACATGTCTTGCCCTGATTTATATTGCAAAATGCAACATCTCACATTTATCAAATTAAACTCCATCTCCCACCGCTCGGTTCACCTAACCATGTTTCCACTGTGTTCTGAGATATCATTCTTCACTGTCGACTATACCACCAAATTTGGAATTATCTACAACCTTACTGACCATACTTCATATACTCAAATGTAAATGATTTGTTTTAGTGACAAAAGGCAGTGGACCCACTATTGATCTTTGCGCCACGTCACTGGTCACAGGTCTCCAAGTTTAATGTACAAATGCCCACTGTCACGCCCTGTCTTCAATATTCAACAAAAATTTACATCGAAATGGCGAACTCTCCCTGGATCCCAGGCAGTCTAACCTTGTTAACCAGGCTACCATGTAGAACATTCGAGGAGAAAGTGAGGACTGCAGATGCTTGAGATCAGAGCTGAAAATGTGTTGCTGGAAAAGCGCAGCAGGTCAGTCAGCATCCAAGGAACAGGAGAATCGACGTTTCGGGCATCAGCCCACAGTTTGGTTTTCTTACTGAATTCCATAAAGACAACATCCACTATCCGGCCTTCATCAATCATCTTCATCACTTCCTCAGAAATACCAGCGAGTCAGTGAGACATGATCTCCAATGTACAAAGCCCTCTTCAGTCCTTATCTTTCCAAATGCATATACATTCTTTCCCTCAAAACCCCCTCCAACAATTTAGTCACCATTGACGTCAGGCTCACCGGTCTATAGTTACATGATTTTTCCTTCCTTTCTTAAATGATGACACTACGTTAGCAGCCTTCCAGTATTTTGGCACCTCACCTGTGGAAATCAATGATACAAATATCTCAGCAAAATGCAGAGCAATCTCTTTCGTAGCTTCCCACAAACTTGTGCGATACAACTGATCAGGTCCCAGGGATTTGTTCACCTTTATGTGTTTTAAAATATCCAACACCTCCTTGTAATACAGATACTTTTCAAGCTATCACTATACATTTCTTCATTCTCTCGCTCTTGTAACCCCCGCCACATTAAATACTGAGGAGAAATACTCGTTTCATATCCCTCCCATCTCTTGTGGTTCCACACATAGGTAGCCTTCCTGATCTTTAAGGCGCCCTATTCTCTCCCTAGTTAATCTTTTGCCATGAAAAGATTTGTAGAATTTCTTCAATACCTCGTTAACCCTATTTCTAATTTTTGTGGCCCGATTTCCGAGTTGACTCTTCACTTACTGCCCTTATACTCCTCTGGGGATCCACTTGATCTCAGCTCTGTTTACCTGACATATGCCTCCTTCCTTACGTTGACCAGACCATCAATATATCTAACCATCCAGCACTCTCTGCACCCACCAGCCTTGCCCCTCTCACGAATAGGAGCACGTTGGCTCTGGACTCTCTGAAACCAAGTTTTGATGGCCTTGCATTTTCCAACCATCACTTTATCTGCGAATAGAGTATTCCAATTAGCCTTTCACAGGGCTCGCCTCACACTTTCAAAATTGGCCTTGTTTAAAGTTAGAACTTTATTGTTTACATCAGGTCATTCCTATTCCATAACTAGTGTAAAAGTAATATTTATGTGTAACAGACTTGAAATGTTAAATAAACACTTCCTGCCCCTCTGTAAACGGCTCGAGAGGCTGAATGGCCTCCTCCTGTCCCTGTATAACAGCCACGAGACTTTAAATGATACATCAACCCCTGGATTACGAGAAGCCAATAAACTTTATCTGATGGAGGTCCATCCCTTCTCAGTTGCAGAAACAATGTACTCCAGGTGTCCTCTCAGTGACACCTCATACAGCTGCAGCGACAAATCCTTTTATTTTGAATGATTTTGGTGACAAAATGTACTAATATTCCAGCCTTCCACCTTTTCAAGTAGCAACAGGCTAATATGGACTGAATGGCCTTCTCCTATCCCTCTGTAAGAGGCCCAGAGGGACAGAATTGCTTTGGCCTGTTCCTGAGCAGCATTCTCAATGCTTTGTCTCAAGGTTATGAAAGGATTTGATAACGCGGCACTTAAAACCCGGAGTAGCCTCACACTGGTCAATAAGTACCATACTGAAGGTTAAGGCATGTAGAAATATGCCCATCCGTCGTTTTGTTTTTATGCAGCCGATCTGTTATTTTATAACTGCCTCGTTTCATAAACAGAGTGAAACATATATAGACCCCTGCAGTGTTCTGTTAATGCTCTCATATACAAGGTAAAAAAGATTTAAAAGAATGAAAGGTTTATGGTCCATCCCTCAGCAACCCTCATCCATTCCATGCAAACACAGTAAATGTTCCCTTTTATAGTGATATGTAAGGTGATGTATGGAACTGGTTAACTGATCCTATTTGTTCAGTGACTGTGATTAATGCCAGTCTCCATGGATTCAAATTATCCCAGTGGAGGGTTTCCCTCTTTTAATGATAAATGGGCGCCGTTCAATGTGTTATCCCATAACATGAGCAGTGCATCACCGACAGCACTGACAGGGATCAGCAGCTCCAGAGAAAAGGGGAGCAGAGATCAGAATCTGAGAACATTAGACTGGACTGTTCCAACAATGGATCAGAATCTGAGAACATTAGACTGGAATGTTCCAACAATGGATCAGAATCTGAGAACATTAGACAGGAATGTTCCAAACATGGATCAGAATATGAGAACATTCGACTGGAATATTCCAGCAATAGACAGGAGTTTATCCGATTATGTTTGGAATCTTTCTGCATTGGATTGGTTGCCATTATCATCGCAGATCTATTGCGTTCTTCGCATTATTCAATATTTTTATTATCCCTTCCTGGCTATCGTTGGTGTTCCTGGTAAGTGTCACTGTCCTTTTTTTTCTATAAACTAGTTATGACTGTATTTCTGTTCTTTCATATATTCTACACTTCTACCCACTATTATTGTTCCTGTTGAAACTCTGAATCCAGATATTCATCCAGACGACGACAAACTACATCAGTGAAGGTGTTCAATTACTGTCTCCCTCTCTGCTCTGGCAGTGTTACTCATGCGTCTCTATGTTGAACTACTCAGTTTCAGCGGAGAACTACAATTTATTGTATCATGGCCTTTGTTATTTAAATATTAAGAGCATGGAGGTCACTCTCCATTGTTCTGGTTACAAACTCCACTTCCTTCCACTGTTTCCATCCCATTCCTGGCCAATATCTGCTGCTGAAGCTGACGAGTCACAACTGTGGGTGATCCGTTTGACCATGAGCTGATTCCTGACACCATTCCCTGACCATTTCTAACTTGAAATGCTCCCTACTCCAGAATATATCTCACTGGTTTATTCCATCTGCTGTTTGAACCTTGAGCTATGAAATACAGTCTCAATGAAGCCAATAATCTGCCTCTGATGCTCCTGGCTTCAAACCTGCCGAAGCAAATCTGATTTGACCTCACACCTAATTCCCATCCATCTGTCATTCATGTGCACGCCGATGTATATTGCTATTGTGTCTGGCAATGCCTTTATTTTAACATTCTCAAACACTTTATGGCATCTGTCCATGAAACTTCTCTCGTTCTATCTTTGTCGATTATCCAAAAGCCTGCCAGTTGTTCGTATTTAAAATAGTTTCCTCCATGTGCGTTACTTCTCAAGCAATGAGTTTCGCATTCAACCATGTCAATCGCGCACACACACGGACTCTCTCTCTCTCTGACACTCTGATGAACACACACGCGCGCGCGCACGCAGAAAGACAAACCTTCCCATTGGAGACAGTAATCTGATGCGAGTATAGTTAACATATGATAGTAAAGTTTGCAATACTCTATTTGCTGGGCAGATAGTGCAGTTTACTGAGCAACACACTAGCATGGTCTGCACAGCTCTCCATGCTGGGCTGTCATCTTGTCCCAGTTTATGTTGTTTGTGATGTTCTGTGAAGAAGATTGAGAATTTGATGTAACAAACCATTCCAGCGGATCTGACAATGCCTTTATTCAATGTTCTTATTCTTGTAATTATACTCTCGAAGATCTCACTTTTCCAGTTCGTCCCACTGCACTGTCTTTTTCCCCATATTTCCACAACCTCCTCCCAGTTAATTAACTCTCTGTTTCTGTCTTTAATGTGAATCTCTCTGTCCGTCTGTATCTTTCCCTGGCCTTGGGTTTTGGCTATATTTTGTATCAAGTGCAGGCATTGTGTAGCTCAGAAATAGTGAAATGGTGTGTGTCAGGCTGTTTTTCACTTCCCGGTATATCCCATGTGATGGCCATGGACAGGCGTGTTTCAGAAGCTATGAGACACATCCTTGTAACTTGGACTGTACCTGTATTTGACAACTCAGGTTATCTTGCGATCAGTAACACGGGGAAGCTCATTGAGTAACGTACCAAGCATCTAAATTGTGTGGCAATGCTGTCACTTTTTTAAAAAAAGGTTATTTTCTCTTTTTTTAACAAGAGACCTTAAAGTCCAAACTGCCTACTGTAAACGGCTCAAGTAAATAACTTTTAGGGTTTTAGGGGTTTTAATAAATAGTAGTAACAATGGCCAGCTCGCACAGACCAGGCTTTCTAGTTCTTTTTCCTTATGGCTGTAAGTTACCAGTGCTTGTATCCCAGAAGGGTTGGAAGTTTTACTAAATTATCCCTAGCTGCTATTCTCTCTGAAGCTTCACTTGATGCTATTTCCTCGTGGATTGGAGAACTGTATGTCTCAATGCTCCTTTTTACCATGGAGTGTGTTTAGGTGATGTTAGTATATTGGAACAGTTTATTTGTAGAAGGTACTGTATCCATTATTCGGTTAAGGTTTCCAATAGTTAAGTTATTCTAAAATCCTCTTCATTTTGTATGGATTTTCATTAGAGTGTTTAAATATATTATGTTTTAATTAATGGTGAGTGGTTTGGCGAGTAGCATCATATCTGGAAATTCCACTTCGCATCTGCCTTTAAAATAAGAAAATGTTGGCATCCAAGCTACCTGCTTAAACTAGTTTGAGTCAGTCTGGTTCATCTATAGCAAACTGGAGACTCTTGTCTGGTTCTAAATCGATAATACCAAATTGGGTTTAGAATTACAATCCCTACAGTGTACAAACAGGCCATTCGACCCAACAAGTCCACATCAACCCTTCGAGGAGTAACCTACCCAGACCCATTCCTCTACCCTATTATTACACATTTACCCCGACTAAGGCACCTAACCCGCACATCCCTGATAACTATGAACAATTTAGAATGGCCAATTCACCTGACATACACATCTTTGGATTGTGGGAGGAAACCAGAGAATCCAGAATAAGCTCATGCAGACACTGGAGAGTATGCAACGGGAGACTATTGGGTTCAAAGGTAGTTGCTCCGGATGTTGAATTCGGTTGGTTTAAAACGTGCTTTGTGTATAAAGATTCTTTCAGTCACTGAGAGTTCTCTGGGTGTGGAAAAGTGAAGTTGGGGGCTTTACAAAAGGTAATGAAGGGCAATCTGTAGGAATTGACAGACAGGCCGGAGTTGGGGTGGTGTTTGTCTATGAGATAATGAGAGATAATTACAGCGAGAGCTCGGCATTACATTTGGTGGAACTGCCATCAGACTCTTTGGAAATAGTTCGAATTCAATTTCAAATGAGGCACTTTGAACATGAGAAGGAATTGAAACCATTTAAATTAAAATGAGAAGTAGAAATAAAAGAAAATAAAATGAAGAAGAAAGAGAGAAGAAAAGAGAGTTTCAACTTCAATATTTAGCAATTAGAGAGGAAAGTTGACATAAAAAGCGGAGATGAAGGTAGACGGTAGGATGGATGAGGAGGATAGTCAGGATGAGCAACCTTTTAGTAGCCAAAGGCTTGATGGGGATCTGTTTAAGTATGCCCAGGCATTATCTAAATTTGATTAGAAGGATGGGGAAGCCTTTTTAATTTCATTTGAGAAAGTGGCTAAACAAATGCAGTGATCAGTTATCCTGTGGACTCAGTTGATCCACACAGAGCTGATAGGTATTTGCATCTCGTTCAGTCGAGGTATCTGGCCAGTGTGGGGTGGTGACGAAAGCCATCTGAAATGCATATGAGCTTGGGCCAGAAGCCTACAGACAACGTTTCTGGAATCTAAATAAAGCTGCCTCGTTAAACGCATATTGAGTTTGAAAGAATCAAACAAAGTAATTTTGAAAGGTGCGGAAGGGCATTAAAAACAGCAAAACTATGGCACAGTTTTAGAGATTCTTATTTTGGAGAAGTTCAACAATTCACTTCCTGCAGTCGTGAGAACTCGTGTGGAAGAACAGAGAGTTACAATGGCAAGATTAGAAGCTGAAATGGCTGTTGGTGATAATTTGGTTCAGAAATCAAAGTTTGGTTTCTGTGAGAGATTGAGAAGAATGTGCGAGATCTTCTTAAAACATATACCTATGAGAGTAAGGCTTACTTGCCAAGGCCAGGAGTAGCAGGTAAAGGGTTTTCAGCATTAAGAGGTACAGAAGTATGTAATTCTTTTCTGCTGAGACATGATGAGCTATGTCATTCAGAAAGACGGTTAGAGACATGAGAAGTGCTCCATTATGTAATCAGTGGTTGGAGTGTCCAGTAGAAAGATCAACAGATTTATTCCACAATGGGGAAGGAGGCCTTGAGCTTGATGTTAGCGTTACAACATTGCAGCATTTAAATTTCCACTAACATGCCTGAGACAAATCTTTATCACTGATCGTGACCCCTTAACATTTTCGGAGACGTTCAGGCGAAAAAATACCAGTCTGTTGCGATTAAAACATTTACCTGTGAAAGTTAGGTTTATGAGTATAGGCCAGGAGTAGCAGGTAAAGAGGTTAGAGCATTAAGAGGTACCGAATCATGTAATTCTTTTATGCTGAGAAATAAGGAGCTATGTCATTCAGAGGGACTATTGGAGAGATGAGAAGTGCTCCATTACGTAATGTGTGGTTGGAGTGTCCAGTGGAAACATCAACAGATTTATTCCACAATGGGGAAGGAGGCCTTGAGCTTGGTGTTGGTGGTACAAAATTTCAGCAATTAAATTGCGAATAACATACATGAGACAAATCTTTATCACTGATCGTGGCCCCTTAACGTCTTTTGGAGAAGTTCAGGGAGAAGAATACCAGTCTGTTTCAATTGGGCTTATTATTGCTGCCATTCAATTTGAATTTATACAGGTGACAGGGCGAGAAAACCTAAGTTTTGATACATTCTGGAGACCTGGATGAAGAAAGACAAAGGCATCCTATGGCAGGAGTAAAATGACTGAAATCTAATCTCGTTGACAACATTTATATGCTCAGAGTCAATATAATATATATGCATTGCAGTCATAGGATCACAGATTCATAGAGATGTACAGCATGGAAGCAGACACTTCAGTCCAACCCTTCCATGCAGACCAGATATCCCAACCCAATCTCGTCTAAAATGAATCCATCTTTGTATAATGATAGATCATTTTATTAAAGGTGGAGTTGTGAGGATACTATCACTATAAAAAGGTTATTTTCTCTTGTTTTTTTAAGAGACATTTTAAAGGCAGAGGTGCAGAACTGCTGTCTGAAAACAGTTTAAGTAAAGAACTGAGGAGGCCTATAGGTTTTATTAAAATGGTGGTAACAATGGAAGGGCGGTGGTGAGCTCTCCCAGACCAGGTTTGCTCGTTTTGTTTTTAGTTGCAGCATTCAGAAGCTGCTGGAGATCCCAGCAGGGTTAGAAGTTCCAATACATGATCCCTAGCTGCTTTTCTCTCTGAGATGGTTGTTGATGTTGATTTCTCCTGGATCAAAAAACTGCATGTAAGAATCTGTATTTGAATATATCTTTGTGCCGAGTCGTGTATACCAAGAAGGTACGGTATCTACTGTTTGTGTAATTGATCCACATATAAGCTATCCCAAAATGTTATTTTCTTTGATTGTATTTTTACTAAAGCATTTGAATAGATTATATTCGGCTTAATGTCG
The DNA here is from genome assembly GCF_047496795.1 of Chiloscyllium punctatum. Taxonomy (NCBI): domain Eukaryota; kingdom Metazoa; phylum Chordata; class Chondrichthyes; order Orectolobiformes; family Hemiscylliidae; genus Chiloscyllium; species Chiloscyllium punctatum. The sequence continues at coordinate 1,300,518 of NW_027309811.1, read as the reverse complement.
AGTGCTTTGACCAGTCACAACATATCTGGGAAGCACACTTCACATCTATATTCAAAATAAGGAAAGGTTTGGGTCTAAGTGGCCTTCTTAAAATATTTTGCGGGGATCTGGTCTGGTCCACAACACTTGTAGCCGAGGGGTTTCTGACTGGCTCCTGTTATTGAAAAGTTAGTGGAAGTGCTGGGGATGGTTTGCTGGAGCTTGTGTTGTGAGCTGCCTCGGACATTCAGAGAAACCGGTGGATTTGGTGACCCAACTTTGGATGGAGCCTGGGGACTATGGTAACAGCATCTGGATGTGTAACATGAACACCAAATGGAACAGAGGCTGCAGACAGGGAAGCTCTGAAACCACGGAGTGAGTGTGTGTAGGGAAAGGGATCTGCTGTCTCCACCCCAGGTTTTCCAGGAACAACTTCCCAAGCTTCACTTAACCCAGGAGCAGAGTGTGAGGGGACCCTGACTGAACAAGGAGCTGATCACAGAGCGGTGTCACCTCCTTCAACACGACCCACAGCTTCACGCCAGGGTGAAGACGGTGCTGCCAGTGGGGCTGTTAGGGTCACAGATTCATTCAGATTCTGTGATCCGAAACTTTCCAGGGAGGACTAGGTGACAGCTCCATCATTTCCCAATATCTCAACATCAATGTCACTATTCGGTGACAGAGGATGTATTTAGTGGATGAGGTCAATACATTGCTTCTCCATCAGCGGGAAGCTGCCAGGTGTATCCTTATTTTCGCAGTATAGTGGGATTCCAAAGATGTACATGGTATCTGCACAGTAGCCATTACATGGCGAGAGGTAGAGGAACTGAAGGAGCTCTCACTCTATTAATATTAAAGTGTGTAATGTACAATACATCATGTTGGTGAATACCCCTATCCTGAAAGCAGCCATAGTTCCTTCATTCAGAAGCAGGCAGCCATTCCCATCGTCTCTGGGTTTCCATGTAGAAAGGAATAATTGTGTCTTGGATAAAAGCCGTCCCCTTGATACACGTTTCAAAACACCATTCCCACCACCAACCAACTAAAACAAAATATTCCATGTGTACGGAGAGCAATGGGGTCACTTGCAGTGTCAAGGAGCAGACGATCAGTGATGGAGCAAAACCTCCCATGTCTGAACGGGTCTGAGTGAACCCCCCAGTATACAGTATCACTAAGTCCTGTAATCCCTCTCCATTTCAGGAACATACTGCCTTCTATTACTCCTGTAAATGAAATTACAGGTTATATCATGTTATATTGCAGCTACTAAATTATTATCCATTGTCTTTAACTTTCTGTATCTATTTGCAGACACTCAACCCTCTCTTGATAATTTAATCTCTTGCTTATCCAAGCGACATCACCAAACTCAGTATCTGTATATCTGTTCCATCCTCCTGATCATTGATATGGATTGTAAATAGTTGAGGTAACCGCACTGGTCACTGTATGACTCCACTGGTGACGTTCTCTCAAGCTGATTAAGACTGACTTATCCGGAGTGCCTCCTTCCTGTTTGATACACCGTCCTCCCCCTTTACAGTGTCACACGGTCGAAATGCTGAGTATGGACGAGGAGCATCAGTCAGGAATCCAACCCCTCGAATCTGCTCCGCCATTGAATATAATCATGGCCAATGTTATCGCGGCCTCTGTTCCACTTTCCTGCTATCTCACCATCTTAAGACACCTTCTTTGCAGGAATCAGTTGAAGGAACCATCTCTGCGCTCCGTCCAATGTAACAATACACTTTCTTCATTGAGTAGAAAAAATCTTTACACACTACTCCAATGTGATCTCACTAAGATTCTGTACAAGAGTCGGCAAAAAATTTACCAGGCTGCTGAGAGGTTCCCACCCAGTTTAGAGATGTCTCAGCTCTCTAGGGTAATACACAGGATTGTTTAAAATCATTGTCCTTCTCTACTCCACATGCATAACGGGAGATCTGGAGAAAATCTCACAATGATGCTTGAGAAGAGCATAAATAAAGTGGTGAGATGACCTCTAACATTAATTTTAATTAGAATCTGACCTTAGGGGAGGTGCCAGAGTACTGGAGAACAATTAATACGATTCCACTTCGCAGTAATCATGATTTGGAAATGCTGGTGTGGGACTGGAGTGTCCAAAGTTAAAAATCACACAACACAAGGTTATAGTCCAACAGGTTTAACTGGAAGCACAGTAGCTTTCGGAGAGCTGCAACTTCATCAGGTGATTGTGAAGGATAAAATTGCAAGGCACAGCATTTATAGCGAAAAATTACAGTATGATGTAACTGAAATTACACATTGAAAAATACCTTGATTGTCTGTTGAGTCTTTCATGTGTTCGAATACCATGATAGTTTAGCTTCTTCCGTGTGTAAATTAAAAAAAAACTTTTTTTAAAAGTTGCATTCTCAGGTTAAATGTAACAATTGGATTAGCTAGACAATATGTCGAAGGTGTTATCGACCTGTGTTCTCTGTCCACGCCATGATGTTTAGATCGATTCAAATCTAAAAAGTCAGATAACAGAGTTTTACTGTATTCATGCAGTTTTTGAGCAAAGTACAATGTAACTCTGCAAGTACAAATTCACCCCCCAAAATGTATGTGTGCATGTGGGTTTTTGTGTCTGTCTGTGTGTATGTCTGTCTGGCTTGGGGGTTGTGAGTGTGAGAGAGAGTGTATATGTGTGTGTAGTGAGTGCAGTGTGTCTTAATTATGTGAGGAGGTGCACATGTGAGTGTGAGAGTGTGTGTGTGTCTGGGGTGGGGATTTGAGAGTGTCTGTCAGATAGGGTATTTGTGCCTGCATGAGTGTAGAGTGGTCTAAGTCTCTGAGAAGATGCATGTATGAGTTTGGGAGCATATGAGTCTGTAAGGGTGTGTGCGAGTGTCTGTGTGCGTGTCTGTGTATATGTGTGTCCGTGTGCATGTGTGTGTATAGGACTGGGTGTGTGTGTGTGTGTGTGTATGTAGTGCAATGGTGATCACATGAAATGTGACATGAACTCAAGGTCCCGGTTGAGGCCCTCTCTATGGGTACTGAACTTAGCTGTCAGCCCCTGCTCGGCCACTTTTCGCTGTTGCCTGTCCCGACGTCCGCCTTGGAGGATGGTCACCCAAAGGTCCGAAGTCGAATGTCCTGTAGCGCAGAAGTGTTTCCCAACTGGGAGGCAATACTTCTGGTCTGTTGATGGTTGTGCGGTGCCCATTCATCCGTTGTCGTAGCCTTTGCTCGGTTTCCCCAATGTATCATGCCTCCGGGCATCCTTGCCTGCAACGTATAAGATAGACAACGTTGGCCCATAGTTGCAACAAACGACATTTACCTGATTGTGTGGAAAAGTACCCAAGTATCTCCTGCATATAAAAAGCAGACCAAATCCAATCCAGCCAATTACCAACCCATCAGTCTACTCTCAATTATTAGTAAAGTGATGGAAGGTGTCAGTCCTTTCAAGCAGCACCCGCTCAGCAATAACCTGGTCAATGATGCCAGTTTGGATTCCACCACAGCCACTCAGCTCCTGACCTCATTACCTCAAACATGGACAATAGAGCTGAATTCCAGAGGTGGGGTAAGAGAGAGAGGGCTTTAAATCAAGGCTGCCTTTGACCAAATGTGGCATCAAATGGTCTTAGCAAAACTGCAATCAATGGTATCCGGGTCAAACTCCCTGCTGGTATGAATCATACCTGACACGTAGGAAGATGTTCATGGCTGATGAAGGTCAGTCAACTTAGATCCAGGACAAGTCTGTATGAATCCCTCGGGCAGTGGCTTAGGCCCAAGCGTCTTGAGATCTGCTTCATCAATGGCTTGCCTCTATTATAATGTCAGAAGTGGGGATGCTCACCAATGATTGCACTTTGTTCAGCAACAGTTGTGGCTCCTCAGATTCTGAAGTAATCCATGTCCAAATGCGACAAGATTTGGACAGTATCCAGGCTGACAAGTGGCACATAATATTGACGCCACACAAATGCCAGACTCAGACCATCACCCCGAAAATACAATCTAAAAACTGCCCCTTGGCATTCAATGGTGCTACTATCACTGAATCCCCCAGTATCAAAATCCTGGGGCTAATCATTGCTCAGAAACTCACTGGACTGGCCCACAGTAACTGCAAGAGCAGGTCAGAAACTATGAATACTGCGGCGAGTAACTCACATCCTGACTTCCAAAAGTCTGTCCATCATCTACAATGCATGAGTCAGAGGTGTTATAGAGTACTCCCCATTTTCCTGGATGATTGCATCCCCAGCAACATCAAGAAGCTTGATACCATCCAGGACAAAGCAGCGAGTTTGAGTGTCGTTTCATCCACAATGCTCCACCATCAACGCTCAGCAGCAGCAGTGTTTTACTATCTACGAGTTGCACAGAAATGATTCACCAAAGATCCTCAGACACCATCTTCCCAACTCATGACCACGTCTATCCAGAAGGACAAGGGCAGCAGCTGTATGGGAACACCACCATCTTCAAGTTCCCCTCCAAGCCAATCACCACCCTGACTTCGAAATATATCAGCGTTCCTTCACTTTCCTCCTCCTTTACCGGTGTTTCTGTGTCGTCTGTGGGAAAATTGTCACAAACTCTCAGATGTTAGGAAAGAGGTCTCTGCAGGTGGCGACAGGATTGTGTTTACCGTTCCCTTTTCCAATACCGAGGCTGGTGCCAGGTGTTCTGTCTGGTTTTATCCTTTAAGACCTCGGAACAGTTTGATACAATGGAGTGTTTGCTTGGCCGTTTCAGAGACCATTGAAGAGTTTATCACATCTTTGTGTGTCTGGAGGCACTTTTAGGCCAGACCAGGAATGCACAGGAGATTCACTTCCTGAAAGTCCATGGGGGAAGCAAATTCGTGTTAACAATCGATATTGGCTTCAAGGTCACTGTTACTGACACCAGATTTTGCATCTTAATATTTTATTAATGATTATTAACTTCCAGAATCTGCCAGAGCATTTGTCTGGTCTGGATTAGTAATCCAGTGACATCTGCATCATCTCCACATGGGGACCTATCAGAAAGCACACTGAGCAACTTATTTCGGTGCTGCTTGACAGCTCTGTCAAAAATAACTCCCACCAATTTGTCTATCGTTACTGTACTGAGGGAGTAGTAATTTGTCAGATTGTAATTATTCTCCTCTTTGGGGACTGGACATAGCTGAGTAATTTTCCTCATTGCCAGGGTTATATCAGAGTTGGAGCTGGAATGAAACAGCTTCCCCAGGTACAAGGCTTGTTGTGCAGCACAAGTCTTCAGTCCTATTGCAGGAATGGTGTCAGGGCCCATTGCCTTTGTCGTATCTGCTGTGTTCAGCTGTTTCTTCATCTCACGTGCATCGAATAGAATTGATTAAAGACTGGCATCTGTGAATCTGCTGGCATCATGGCGATGGTGAAGTGGCGACTCAACACTTCTGGCTGAGGATCGGGCAGATACTATATTCTTGTCTTTTACACTGATGCCGTAGGTCACTTCCATTATGTACGATCGGGATGTTTGTGGAGCCCTTTCCTCTAGTCATTTGTTTAATCATCCATTACCACTTATGACTGAATGTGGCAGGACTGCGAAACATCGATCAGATCTGTTGCTCAGGTGCGTTAACATTAATGAGTTAGCATCAGGTTTAGGTTCACATGGTTCTGACCCTGACATGTTCACCCACAGTCATTACTGAAACATAGATCGTGTTGACTGTAATGGCAGACTAAGGAGATTATCTCTGGTCAAAATGTTACAGGTGATGGTTAAATGGTTTTCTGCTTCTCCTGCTATTGTGGTTTATAGCACTCCATGAATACGCAGTTTTGAGCTGCAATATCTGAAATGCAATTCTGTTGTCTGTCCCCTCGTTCACATCGAGACTCTTTCACCCATCAACCCTGTACTCAGTGACCGACTCTGGTTTCTGATGTGGTAACACTTTCATTTTCATATTCTCACTCTGCTGAGGTCATGCTTCTAATCTGACACAATCCATAAAAAATAACTGATTTTAATTCAATTGTTTAATTCATCTGAATCTTTTTCCTTGAGCAATACCATCTTCTGTGTTTAAATTGAAGGTGTTTCCCTCTTTTTCTCTCCCTGACCATGATTAAGAGCTCTGTAGTGTCAGTGATACCAGCCTTATGTAGTTTCAGAGCCAAGGGACTCTTTGGATTCCCAATCATCTTCACCACATTGTATGTTTTCTCTTTTGTTTTCATGCCTTATCACTCACGGCTGGCTTGTCCTCCCATGAGTACGTTTCATCTTTTTTTGGGAGAGTTTCTGATATCCTCCGAATTATCCAACATAAATTCCTGCCATTGCTGCTCCATGGTCTTCCCTACTCGGCCTCCCTTCCAATTTACTCTGGCCAGCTCTTTCCTCATGTCTTTGTAGTTACATTGCTCAATTTTAATCACATTACATCAAAAAGAGAGCAATAGATATAAACCGAAAGAAGAATTTTTGAGAGATGGGACATAAAGAATACTTGGCAAATTTCTTAACTAGATACAAAGAGAGAATGAGAGAGAGGATGTAGACGAGGAAACGTCAAAAATTAGAAAACATTATTATCTAAAGAAGTAGATGTACATCCCTCAATGTTTTGGTATTTCTGGTGTGCTGCAGTCCTTTGTACAGTACATGTACAACAGAGGAATCTGTTCAAATGCTGGGTCTGATGCCAGAATTTTAATCTCCAATAATACGACAGACACTAGCTTTGGAAAGAACCCAGCAGGCCAATATATTGAATTCCCTGTAGAAAATGGATTAACTGAAATAAGTTGCGATACCACAAGGAAGAACTTATAACACATGTCCTGATAGGAATGAGAGTATAGTGTAGAGAATTCCAGAAAAAGGAAGGAACATTGAAAGAAGGGGAACATGTCACATTAGATGAGCATCAAGTAATATTTCATCAATTTTATATATCACGTGCATCATTTTTCGATAACTGCGTCTCTGTTATTCATTTAGAATGTGTTGCACACACATGAAAAATATCTGCACACACACATTGATTAAACAGTGTATACAAAATCATTTTTCCGACATTGAAATGGTCCTGTTGTCATGCTACCAGGATACATGAACACCAACTGGTCACCAAAAGACACGACCCACTATCACTATGTTCCATAATACAGACAAAGAAGGGCACCATTTTGACTGTAACAACACACACACATACTAAGTCTCGCAAGGACGTTCTTAGAGGAATGGCATTGTAACCAGGAGTCCATCAGTAAAAACATCATTTTATATCCTATCTACCTTATCTTGTAATAAAGAAAACTGGAAATAACATCACCCACCTTAAGAAACCAAGGCCTATAAATAGAGAGGTGGGACATACCAACAGCGCTTCAGCGGAGACGCTCACTGATGATGTCACCTAGTCATGGTGACGAAACGTCCGAAAACAAACCTTCAAGTTCAGCAAGCTAACTTGCATACATAAAAATTGTTATTTTTAATTAATTAGTGGAATTTAGGAGTTCTCTGTCACCCACGTTTCAGAAGTTTATGATGTGGGATTAGCGTTTCTGGGTGCGTGGTTTCAATTAACAGAGGGGTTTGACATTGATGTCATAACAGTTTGGGACCTTGCCGTATGGGATTTGGACCGACTTGAACAGATCTGGGGTACAAAAGGTCCCAGCAGATTCCAACACGTGGCAATTAGTGATCTAGATCTTCAAGTAAAACCGGTGAGAAAATTCATTGAATTCTGTCAACGTTTGGTTGGTTCAATTAAAACTGAGAGAAATGGCTTTTAACATTACTAAAGAGGTTCCCAAATTTGCCAAAGAAGTTTAGAAAGGCAGAAGACGGAATATATTTAGAATTAGCAAGTAGGTTAGAATTGGGTTTAACCAGGGACAAAAGGAAAGCTGAAATTGTAATGGAGATGGTCAAGCATTTTGGTGTGTCAGAGAAACAGGCAACTGCAGTAGTGTTAGAAAAGACTTAAATTGCAAATGCACGGTTTGTAAAAATTTGTAGCTCAGGTTGAGGTTTAGGGTGTAGGTTTGCTCGCTGAGCTGTAGGATTGATATCCAGACATTTCATTACCTGGCTAGGTAACATCATCAGTGGTGACCGCCAGGTGAAGCGAAGCTGTTGTCTCCTGCTTTCTATTTATATGTTTGTCCTGGATGGGGTTCCTGTGGTTTATGTTGATGTCATTTCCTGTTCGTTTTCTGAGGGGTTGATAAATGGTATCGAGATCTATGTGTTTGTTCATGGCGTTGTGCTTGGATCTATCCTGGGACAAGCTAAGCAAAGACATGCCAGAGAATTCCTAGCGGCCTGGCACTCCAACCATTTGTATTTTCACTCTTTCTGACATGTTACTCAAGAGTGAGATAATTTGTGGACTTAGGACAGAAATTAAGGATGGGGACAGAAACACCAAGATTGGGGAACTAACAGTAAGAGTGAGTGACAGAGTGTCAGTCCCAGGAATACAGTGTGTTCTTGTAAATGATTTAATAGAATCCAAGGTGGGAGAGTCACCCCTTGTGGTGGAGAAGTCAAATGAAAACTAGGGAACTGAGGATTTAAAGGAAATATACCAAGGAATTTTCCAGACTGTGTAGTAACAAGATCCCACTGTCATAAGTTCCAGCAGAAAGGACAAACGACAGAAAAAGACAGAGGAGTTGATGTTCAGATAACTGACACCCTGTTTGATGTAACGGTGCAGGAAAAACCTGAACGTGGAGAAAAAACTGTAGGTTAGTGCAGAAGGGAAATGGGCCGAAGTGCACCAGGTTGTGTTACTGGTAGCATACCGTGTTACGGGTAGCACATGAACTAACTGCAAATGGTCAACTAAGTTTACGGAAGACTCAAGCTAAAGTACATAAGCAATTCTCGTGGCCCGGAATGCACAAGGACGTGGTTATTTTTTGTTGTACATGTAACACATGCCAAATGGTAGATAAGTCACAGGCAGTAATAAAACCAGCACCTATGTTGCAAATTCCTGAATTCGAAGAACCTTTCACGTGGGTTGTGATTAATGGTGTAGCTCCCCTTTCTAAAATAAAAGTGGATACCAATATTTGCTGAGCATAATGGATGTATCTATCAGATTTCCAAAGGCAATTCCATTATGGAGGAGTGTTAAGGTAAAAAGGGAAGTTCAGGAGTTGGTAGCTTGTTTTACTCGCTGTGGGCTCCGCAGAGAGATTCAGTCAGACCAAGGGTCTCATTTTACCCCTCAGCTGATTTAGGAAGTCATGGATAGCTTAGGCATTGAGCAGTTTAAATCAAGGGCGTCCCATCCTGAATCCCAGGGAGCATTGGAAAGTTAGCATCATACGCTGAAGACCATGTTAACAACGTACTGTCAGTATTGGCCAAATGATTGGGATAAAGGTGTCACATTAAATTGCTTATCATCGAAGATGCCCGAAATAAATCTACTCCGTTTACTTCCTTTGAGTTAATGTTCATACATGAAGTGAAGTCCTTTGAATTGAATTAAATCTAAATTGACAGGACCGAAGTCAGAGATCTCACACTTGGACTAGGTATGTGAGGTGAGGGAGAGATTAGATGGAGTAGGTGAGTTAGCTCAACAGCACCTGAAGAGGGCACAGCATTGAGTAAAGCAGGTGACAGAAAAAAACTCTGAAACAGCGTAGAGTGAAGCAGGTGGGGATGACGTATTAGTAGTTTAAATAATGCTCAGTGTACCAGAAGCCAACTGAATTTGAAGTTTATTGTTCCGACACCTGGAAAGCAATCAAATTATGAGAATTATTGTACCATGGGGAGTATATAAACCCAGCATTTTGAACACTAGGGGAAGAGCCACTCCCATCCAACAGCAGAGTAACTGCTGCAGAGCAGGAGTGCTAACTGTCCCTCTCAAACACTCTCTATCAAAGATAGATGTTCATGTCAAACCTACTTGCAGTAAAACAAAACGTGACCCGGGGAGATCAGCGGCTGGAAGAGTGAACACAGCGGGGAAGATAGAGACTGTGTGGTCTTGAGATTGCAAGGTTTAATATGTGGGTTAGTAGAAACTCATATATTTATGGAGTTGGAAACAGATAGTAAGTAGCTAAGAAAAGAGGGTCTTGTATTTTTGAACAGCTGTTGTTTAGTGTTCACTCTTAACGTTAATAAAGTAATTTGTGAATGTTTGTTTAAATAGTGGAATGTCGGAGATCTGTGTCACTCATATTTTAACAGATTACGAGGTGAGGCGAGCTTTTCTGGGTGTTTGGTTTGAATTAACAGAGAGTTTCGATTCCACCTTCTAAATGTCCATCCAAGCTAACCCCATTTCCCTGCAGTTGGCCCATACCCTTCTCATCCTTTCCCATCCACATATTTATCCAAATGCTTTTAAAATGTTGTTAATGTACCCCCCTCAACCACATGTGCTGGCAGCTCATCCACGTACCAGCCTTCTGTGTAAAGAAGTGGCCACTCAGCTTCCCTTATTTTCCTTCCCCTCTCAACGTAAACTGATCCCCTCTAATCCTCGATTCTCTAAATCTTGGAAAAAGACTGAGAGCATTCGCCCTATCCATACCCCTCATGATCCTATACATCTCTATAAGGTCCCCCCTCTGTCTCCTATACTCTATAGAAAAGGTCCTAGCTTGTCCAACGTCTCCCTATAGCTCATACCATTGGGTCCTGGCAACATCCATGTTAATTTCTTCTGCATGCTTTAAAATTTAATTAAATGGTCCCTAATACAAAGTGACAAAAACTGAACAGAATGCTCCAAGTGCGGCCTTACCAAAGTTCTGTATAACTGCAGCATAAATTCCCAACTTCCATACTCCATGTCCGGCCTGATGAAGGTCAGTGTGTCAAATGCCTTCTTCACTGCCCTGTCTACCTGTGACTCCACTCTCATAGTAAGCAGGTCATAGTAAGCATGGCCAGACAGATCATAGGGTGGAAATATACTTGGACAGAGTAAGGCATACAGGTTACACTGCACAGGACGTGCACTCGACAAGATCAACATGAACAAGACCAGCAGTATTTGAACTTAGAGAGTCCATTCCTCAGTGTAACGTGACTTTCCTTATAGTTTATATGCCTAAATTAACTCTCCCCACGTTATTGGGCAGTCGGCGTGTGAACCCGTACTCAACGGCATGTTGCTCACAATCCCAACAGCAGCCACAATACCTTCCATCTGAAACAGGTAGCCATTCCCACCCGCTTCCGCCCTACATAGAGAACACCAGGCTGTCTTGTCAGAGATGATTATTGCCTTCTTGTGACTTCAAACAAGACGTATGGCTTCCATTCTCACCACTCGAAAACTGCGTTAAAATCCCACGTGTGTATCATGACCGACGGAGCTACGGGAACAACGTGGAGCAGTCTGTCTGTGCAGCCTCTGCTCCACTTGGTCATCATATTAGAGCATCAATTAGGCGACAGTGAGGACTGCGGTTGCTGGAGATCAGAGTAGACAGTGGTTTGCTGGAAAAGCACAGCAGGTGAATCGACGTTTCTGGCATAAGGTATTCATCAGGAATCAGTATCAATTACCTCATTATGCCCTGTGTAAGTGCATTGAGGTGGGAATGGCCTCCTACTGTTCCTGTGAAAGTGACTCAAGGGACTGAATGGCTTCTTCCTAGTCTGATTGGACAGGGCCAAAGGCCTGACTGGGTTATCCCTGGTTCCTGTTTAACAGCTCGATGTGCTGACAAGTGTGATGATGCTGCAGCTTTAAGAGGTTATTTTGTTCTGGTTTCTTTTAAGCGAGAGATTGAATGATCGTTAAAAAGCTGGTTAGTTAAGACCACTTGAGTAACAACTAGGGAGACCTTGGGTTTATTTTAATGCAGCCTGAATGAGTGTGATCAGCTCTCACATATTAGGATCTCCGGGTTTTGCTTTGTCAGTAACATCAGAAACTATTGGGGTCTCCACAGAGTTGGAAGCTTCAGTGACTATCTCCTGGCAGCTACCCTTGCTGACAGTTCTCTTGATGCAGTTTTTAATTTCTGAATTGGAGAGATATTTGTGACATTCTGTGTATGACTTTTCCTTTTTGCCAAGGGCTGTGTTTTAAGGATTTTCCAATATGGAACAGTTCATTAGTAATAGTTGATGTGGTTCTTTTCGCCGAGCTGGGAACTTGTGTTGCAGACGTTTCGTCCCTGTCTAGTTGACATCGTCAGATTCAATCAATAAGCACATCGACCTGGACCCAATATACCGGCCAATGCAGCGGACAGCTGGAACTGACAACCGGAAGCAGCAGATCCAAACCACTATAACTGCCGGAGGAAAGATCACAGAATTGCTTCACAGGATTCCCCCAAACCCTGAGGATGTCACCGAGACAGGGGACGAAACGTTTGCAACACAAATTCCCAGCTCGGCGAACAGAACCACAACAACGAGCACCCGAGCTACAAATCTTCTCCCAAACTTGAATTAGTAATAGTTCCTAGATCTGTTGTTCTGTTAACTTGTCCAATAGAATTACGTTATTCTAAATTCCTCTTTCTTTGGTTTTATTTCATCTTTCGTGTTAAAGTAAATGGCATTTTGCATCACACCGAGTAGTTTGACCAGTCACACTCTATCTTGAAACGACAGTTTACATTTTCTTTAAAATAAGAAAACGTAAGAGCCTCGGCTATGCCTTCAAATATTGTTGAGGAGCTTTTGTGTGGTCCATCACACTAGACTCCTTCTCTTCATGAGTAATAGGCTGGAGGCACTGAATGGGCTGTCCCTGTCCTTCTCCAATAGTGTGAATGGGCCGAATGACTTTCTCATATTCCTGTGAAACCAGCGGAATGAACTCTTATTTTACTGTGGCAATGTGCAGTGACAGGCAATCTTTTTACAGGAATGTTATTGACCCTTTAAAAGCAAAAGCCTCAATAGAGTTTGGGTCCTGCTGCACATGGACACAGACCAGTTCAGGACCTGACGGGGGCGTCAGATTATTCTGAACATTGTGGAATCTTCAGTGACCATCCCCACTTCTGATCTTATGGTGGGGAGGGTGAGGGTAGGGAGACATTGATGAAGCAGCTGAAGATCTTTTTGAAGAGGAAGCTACCCTGAGGATTTCCCACAGAGGTGACCCAGGACTGAGATGATGACCATCTTCCTTTGTGCCATGTTTGACCCCAAACCCTGGAGAGGTTACTCTGATTCCCATTAAGTCCAGTTTTGTTAAGCTCCTTGATATCAACAGAAGTCAACCACTGCCTTGATATCAGGGTCAGTCATTTTTACCCTTGTGTCAATCTCTTTTGTTCATATCAATAGGCCATGATAGAGGAGCAGCAAGTGTTTTCTTCAAACAGGTGGTATTGAATGTTAGGATTTCTCTCCTCAAGGGTGTTTGGGGAGTTCGATGACTAAAAATATTTGTAGAGGATGTAGATGGATATTGACCTGTCAGAGAGTTGAGGGCTATGAAAAATTGGGTATGAAAGAGGATTTGCGAGCAAGAGCAGATCAACCACGATCTTAGTGAAGGACAAGACAGGCTTGGGGACTGAACGCCCTGCTCCTGTTTGTGATGTTCTCACATTCTGTAATTGTAAAGTTAGTGAGTGTAATTTTCATGCATGTGCAATTACTGCGTATTGCAGTCAGGAGGCCAGAGGATTCTGTGAGCCATCACTGGGTGAGGCATGGGGTCTGCATTCACAATGAATCTGGGTCTATAACATGATCAACAAATGAAACACAAGTTTCAGAGAGGGGAAGCTCTGTAAAGAGAGATGACGGGCCTCTTTCATACCCAAATTGGGTTTTCCAATTACATTTCCAAAATCACATCAAAGCTTGGTGACAGCCTTGAAGGGCTGAATGGTCTCCTCTGTTTCTATGCACCAGGTTATAGTTGTAAGTAGCCTCCAACTGCTCCTGCCTAGCAAGTTTGAGGGGCTGAATGGAACACAGAAACATGGGACTGAGGAGCAGGAGTGGGTCATTAGATACTTTGAGCCTTCTCCACCAGACACTAAAATTGTGGTTGATCAAGTTATGGTCTCAGCCCCACTTTCCTCTCTGTGTTCAATTATCTGTGCCTCACTTCCCTGTCAAATAATTAACTAACGCAGCTTTGAGTCCATGAGAACATAGAAGCACGATAAAAACTTCCAGTGAAGAGAATTCCATCGTGAAAGGTCCTTTCAGAATTTTTCATCTTCCCTCTTATAGAATCAGAGAGTCATGCAGAACGGAAACAGACCCGTTAGTCCAATCTGTTCACTACGATCAGTTATCAAATCTGATTTAGTCCCATTTGCCAGCATTTGGCCAATATCCCTCCTTTATCAGACCCTTTTTAAATGTGAGATTGAACCCCCTTCGACCACTTCCTCTGACAGCACTTTCTGTACACACAATACTCTCTGTGTGAAACGTTTATCTTCAGGTCCCTTCTCAATCATTCGCCCTCTCGCCTTCAACCTATGCCCTCTTGTTCTGGACTCCCCTATACTGGGATCAGAACATGGCTATTCAGAATATCCATATTCCTGATGATTTTATAATCCTCTATTATGTCACCCCTCAGCCTCTGAGGAGAAAGCACCTCAACCTAATCAACCTCTCCCTGAAGCTCAAACCTTCAGTTCTGGAACGTCCGTGTAAATCTTTTCTGCAGACAATCGAATTGTACACAGTATTCTTAAAATAGCCTCACCAACATCCAGTACAGATGCAACATGCCACCACCACCCCAATACTCAGTGCTCTGACTGATTAAGGCAAATGTGCCAAATGTGTTCTGCACCAGTTTGTCTACCTGCGACACCACTTTCAAGGAACAATGTACCTGCAGCCCTATGTCCCTTTGTTTCACAACGCTCCCCAGGACTTTACAATTAAGTGCATAACTTCTGCCCTGATTTGCCTTCCCAAAATGCAATTTATCTAAATTAATCTTCATCTGTCAGTCCTTGCCCCTTTGTCCCATCTAATTGTGGCCTCGTTGTACTCTGAGGTAATCTACTACACCACCTTACTGATGTAATCTGTAAACTTACTAACTATTGCCCCGATATTCACATCCAATGATGAAATGCAGTGAACTCAGTCCTGATTCTTACAGTACAATGCTGCTCACAAGCCTCAAGTCTGAAAAATACCCTTCTTCCTTCAAGCCAATGTGACTAGCTTCCCCTATATCCCATGTGACACAATTTACTAATCTGTATACCAATCGGAATGTTATGAACACCTTGCTGAGGTCCAGATAGACAATGTCGACCAAACTGCCTTCCTCAATCTTCTTTGTCACCTCTTCATAAAACTCAGTCAAATTAATGAGACATGATTCCCCATGCAGGAAGCCACGTTGACTACCCTGATCAGCCCTTGCATTCCCAAACGTATGTCAATCCCATTCCTCAGAATCCCCACCAACAGCCTATCCACCACTGACATCGGGCTTAGCGGTCTACAGTTCCCCAGCTTTTTGGGTCACTGTTTCCTATTCTAGTCCCACTCCTCCACTGCTCGCAACAAATGTTAAATGTAACCAGGTTGGTGATATCAGTCTCAGACTGGGTCAGTGTCAGTTTTAGGAACACGTCAGGCTAGTTTCTTTAATCTGCTAAAATAGCACGTTTATGATCCAGACCAATGTTCCTCAAACTACGAAGGAAAGATGAATGACAATCTGTTTGGATATTGCAAATAAAGAATCGATACCTCCCTTTCTAAAAACACTGGCGCACGAGCGCGCGTGCACACACACACACATACACACATACACGCACACACACAACTGAAAGACAAAATCTCTGTAAATTCAAGTTGAAAGAACGTTGTCGACATATTAGTCTAACTCATGACGAAAGGAAAAATTGAGAGATTGTCCCAAATGTTATTCTGCTTCTGAAGATATTCTTCTCACACAAATTGCGAATAATGGGATTTCATCCCGGAACAGTTGGATTTCGCAGAATTCCCTTTGCATTAGGCAGTGATGAGATTCCAATGAATTCTGGTCAGGATTGTCCAGTGGCTCAGTGGTTAGCACTGATGCCTCACGACACCAGGGACTTGGGTTCGATTGCAGCGTCGGGTGACTCTCTGTGTGGGGTTTTCATATTCTCCCCTTGTCTGTGTGAGCTTCTAATGAATGCTCCAGTTTCCTCCCACAGTCCAAAGCTGTGCAGGTTAGGTGGAGTGTTCATGCTAAATTGTCCATAGTGTTCAGGAATTTCTAGGTGAGGCGCATTAGTCAGGGGTAAAAGTAAGGGAACAGGTCTGCGAAAGTTACTCTTTGGAAAGTTGTATGGATTTGTTGGGATGAAGGGCCTGTTTTCACACAAGAGGAATTCTACAAAAAGAAGAATGGTAACGATGACTGTGGACCTTTTTATTACCGTTTGCACACATTGCTGTGATAAGGAACAAGGAAGGAGAGAGAATTCAATAGTCTGTTCATTCTCGGGCAGATTACATTTTCTCCCTCTCTGAGCTGAATCACACAGTAATGTTATCCTCTCCCAAACTGGATCATGTGAGGTCTCCTTGTACATTGTCCAAACGATGTCTTCATCACATTCCCTGATCGATGTAAGTGCATCATTGCTGCTGTCATACACAGAGCAATACCCTGAGCACCAAATGGTCTCGGCCGATTTGAACATATGTTTAGATATCTCTGCGTCATTAAAAAAGAAATGTTTAATGTATTCAGAATACCTGTGTTAAAATGAATGCATTTTGTAACAAAGACAGAAATTGTTGGAAAAGCTCGGCAGGTCTGTCAGCATCCAGATGCCTTTTACATGCTGTAGTTTTTTCCAGCCTCCATCATTCCTGTGGCCGCTCATTCCATACGCACACCACCCTCTGCATGAAAACATGCCCCTTAGGCCTCTTCAAAATCTTTCCCCTCTCACTTTCAACCAATGCCCTCTGGTTTTGGACGCTCCTAACCTGGGGGAAAACCCTGATTACTCACCCTATCCATGAACGTTCCGATTTTATAAACATCTTATGCTACAAAATGTGACTCCAATTAACACGAATGGCTGTGTTTTCAGTCATCCAGGGCCTAAATTCTCAAATTCAATACTGACACCTCATCTGTCTCCATCAGGTCACAATTCTAAAACCATTTTAATCATTTTGTTCAGATGCATCCTGAGACACTTCTGTGGCTTTACACCAAGGCCTTTGTGCCCGGAGGCAGGACACGAGCACCACTCGGCAATACCCATAAAGCTGTAACATTATTCTCCTGTGTGATTGTTCATCAGTCTGTTCTGACACGCTGTGACATACGTCTGCAACAGGCAGAACTTGAATTCAGACCATTTAGTCCACAGATAGGAACATTGCCACACAAGATCAGGAACTGGAATCAAATCGAGAGCTCTGGCTCAGAGGCATGGACACTACGCACTACACTACCATCCCCAGATTTTGGATCATATGTTAAGTGCCAGCTTTCAGCTCGGTATGGATTTATTATAATCAGGTTAGCATTACTGAACTACACAAAATGCTTCGTATTGTTAAACAAGTGCAAGACATTTGTCTCAACTGTAGGATGTTGAGTGCACGTGCTATGCCATAAAAATTAACGATGACACCTTTAATTGCTTTATCTGTAGTCTACAATATTAGGGAAAGGATTCCTGCAGACACACTCTGCACAATGAAGGGTATCAAATAGATATTTATTACTGAACACCAGAGACGGAGAAAGAGCATAATTTCTGGCCCCAAAACACTGACCAGCATTACCCACCAAAAACGTGTGTGACTGCCTTCTTCCTAGAACCATGAAATGATATCAGGCGCTGATTACTGTCCAGCCTCTCCTCCCCCACTGACTGTGTCTGCAATCAATCCCTCATCCCCCTAACCACACAAGGTAAACCAAGCTCAGGGTCTTTGTGAAAATCAAGGACAGAGTGTGCAGGCCTCCTGGAGATGGGGAGGGAATTTTAAAATTAAACAGGGAAGGTGAGGATGTAGTAATATCACACACTGGGCTGAGGAATGGCAGATGGTGTTTAGAGTGGATTCATGCGAGGAATTGGATTTAGTAAATCAAACAAGAGCGGGGCCTATACAATTAAAAGTAGGGTCTTTGGAATTGTTGTAGGACAGTGACCTAGGCCGTCAGGTACAATTCTTTAAAATTTGCATCTCATATAGATAGTGTGGTCAAAAGTATGTTCAACACACTTGTCAGACGTCATGTTGAGGTTATACAGGATTTTGGTGAAACCTCTTCTGGAATACTATATCCAGTCTGGTCACCCTGCCCGCTCATTCCATTGGCACACCACACTCTGGGTGAAAAAGCTGCCCCTTAGGTCACTTTTAAATTTTCCCCTCTAACCTTAAAACTATGTCCACTAGTTTTGGACTCCCGTACCCTTAGAAAATACCTCGACTATTCACTTTGATATTATTGACCTTGATATTATTAAGCTGGAGAGGGTTCAGAAGAAATATTTCACAACTGGGAAGGAGGCCTTGAGATTGGTGTTGGCGTTACTACATTTCAGCATTTAAATTGCCTATAACGTGTCTGAGACAAATCTCTGTCCTGATCACAACGTCTGAACATTTTTAGAGGAATTGAGGGGAAAAAACTTCCAGTCTACAATGCCTTCCAACTTACATTCAATTCCAACTTACACAGATGACAGGACAAGAAACCGTACTTGCTACCAAGTTGTCGAGACTAGGATGAAGAAAAACTGAGACGTTCTGTAGCAGAAGTAAACTGATTGAAATAGAATGGGGTTGTGAATGTTTGCATGCTTAGTGTCAATGCAACATATATGTATTGTAGTCTACAAAAACAGGAAGAATAAAGAGTTTAAAAGGAGGCCATCTTTGTATATTGGTGTTTATTTTTGCAAACGGAACGTTGTGACGATGCTGTCACATTAAAAAGGTTATTTTCTCTTGTTTTTTTTTAGGAGACGTCTTAGAGACAGAGATGCCGAACTGCCGCCTGAAAATACCTTAAGTAAATACCTGAGAAGGCCTTTAGGCTGGACTAAAACGTTGGTAACAATGGTAGGGCAGTGGCCAGCTCTCCCAGACCAGGTCTTCTCGTTTTGTTTTTGCTGCAGCATTCAGAAGCTGCTTGGGTTTCCAGAAGGTGTGGAAGTTTCAATACATGATCCCAATTGCTATTCTGTCAGAAAACTCTCTTAAAGTTACTTCTTCCTGGATTGGAGAACTGCACAGAAGATTCTGTCTTTGAATTTATCTTTATGCCAGGGGCGGTGTTTATGGGATGTTCCGTATGAGCGCAGTTAATTAGTAGAAGGCACTGTATCTATTGTTTGCATATTTGTTCCAGTAGAGAAGCTCTCCCCAATTGTTCTTCTCTTTGATTGTGTTTTAATTGGAGCGTTTGAATGGATTGCATTTTGCTTAACATTGAGTGGGGTGAACAGTTGCAACATCTGGAACAAATAGTTCGCATCTCCGTCGTAAAAAAGGAAACGTTAGGGTCCAGGCTGCCTTCTTAAAATATTTTGACGGAGTCAAAAGAGTCCCAGATATTGACTGGGAAAGCTATAGCTCGAGTTTGGTAGATGGGTCGGTGTTTGTCCAATGTGTGCAGGAGGGTTTCCTGACACAATATGTAGACAGGCCAACAAGAGGTGAGGCTATACTGGATTTGGTTCTAGGTATTGAACCAGGCCAGGTGTTAGAAATGGAGGTAGGTGAGCACTTCGGGAACAGTGACCACAACTCGGTGACTTTTACTCTAGTGATGGAGAGGGATAAGTGTGCACTGCAGTGCAACAGTTATAACTTGGGGCAGGGAAATTATGATGAGGTGAGGCATGACTTAAGATGCGTGGATTGGAAAAATAGGCTTCAAGGGAAGAACACAAATGATATGAGGAGATTGTTCAAGAAACAGCTAATGGGTGTCCTTGATAAGTATGTACCAGTCAGGCAGGGAGTAAAGGGTCTTGTGAGGGAGCCGTGGTTTAATAAGAAATTGGAATTACTTGTGAAAGGGAAGAGGGCGGCCTATGTAAAGATGAGGCGTGAAGGTTCAGTTGGGGCGATTGAGAGTTATAAGGTAGCCAGGAAGGATCTAAAGAGAGAGCTAAGAGCAGAGAGAAGGGGACATGAAAAGCCCTCAGTTGGTAGGATTAGGGAAAACCCAAAGGCTTTCTATAGGTATGTCAGGAATAAAAGGATGACTAGGGTAGGTATCGGTCCAGTCAAGGATAGTTGTGGGAAGTTGTGTGTGGAGGCGGAGGAGATTGGTGAGACACTAAATCAATACTTTTCGTCAGTATTCACTCAGGACCAGGACACTGTTGCTGATGTGAATATTGAGTCACAAGTGATTAGAATGGATGGCCTTGAGGTACGTAGGGAAGAGGTCTAGGGAATACTGGAAAGGATGAAAATAGATAAGTCCCCTGGGCCTGATGGCATTTATCCTAGAATCCTCTGGGAAGCTAGGGAGGAGATAGCGGAGCCATTGGCCTTGATTTTTATGTCGTCGTTGTCTCCGGGAATAGTGCCAGAAGACTGGAGGATGGCGAATGTGGTCCCCTTGTTCAAGAAGGGGAGCAGGGATAGCCCGAGTAACTATAGGCCAGTGAGTCTCACTTCTGTTGTGGGCAAAGTCTAAGAGAGAATTGTAAGGGATAGGATTTATGAACATCTGGATAGGAATAATGTGATCAAGGATAGTCAGCATGATTTTGTGAAGGGCAGGTCATGCCTCACAAACCTTATTGATGTGGTGCATATGGATTTTAGCAAGGCGTTTGATAAGGTACCCCATGGCAGGCTAATGCAAAAACTACGGAGGTATGGCATTGAGGGTGCATTCGAGGTTTGGATTAGGAATTGGTTGGCTGGAAGGAGACAGAGGGTAGTAGTTGATGGTATAGGTTCATCTTGGAGCGCAGTTACTAGCGGTGTTCCACAAGAATCTGTTTTGGGACTATTGCTGTTTGTCATTTTTCCAAAGACCTGGAGGAGGGGCTTGGAGGCTGGGTGAGCAAGTTTGCGGATGACATGAAAGTCGGTGGAGTTGTGGACAGCGAAGAAGGATGTGGCAGGTTACAGCGCGATACAGATAAGTTGCAGAGCTGGGCAGTAAGGTGGCAAATGGAATTCAACGTAGCTAAGTGTGAAGTCATTCACTTTGGTAGGAGTAACAAGAAGATGGATTACTGGGCTCATGGTAGACTACTTGGTAGTGTGGATGAGCAGAGGGATCTTGGTGTCCATGTACACAGATCTTTGAAAGTTGCCACCCAGGTAAATAGTGCTGTGAAGAAGGCATATGGTGTACTGGGCTTTATTGTTCGAGGAATTGAGTTCCGGAGTCCTGACGTCATGTTGCAGTTGTATAAGACTCTGGTGCGGCCTCATCTGGAGTATTGTGTGCAGTTTTGGTCGCTATACTATAGGAAGGATGTGGAGGCATTGGAACAAGTGAAGAGGAGGTTTACCAGGATGTTGCCTGGCATGGTAGGAAGATCGTATGAGGAAAGGCTGAGGCACTTGGGACTTTTCTCATTGGAGAAAAGAAGGTTTAGGGGAGATTTGATAGAGGTGTACAAGATGATTAGAGGTTTAGATAGGGTTGACAGTGAGAACCTTTTTCCACTTATGGAGTCAGCTGTTACTCGGGGACACAGCTTTACATTAAAGGGTGGTAGGTATAGGACAGATGTTAGGAGTAGATTTTTTACTCAGCGGGTTGTGAGTTCATGGAATGCCCTGCCAGTAGCAGTGGTGGACTCTCCCTCTTTATGGTCATTTAAGCGGGCATTGGACAAGCATATGGAGGTTATTGGGCTAGTGTTGTTTAGGTAGGCTTCGGTGGGTGCAACATCGAGGGCCGAAGGGCCTGTACTGCGCTGTATTTTTCTATGTTCTATGTTCTATCTTCTATGAGTCTGACCATGTCCATAATACTTGTAGCTGAGGATATTCTGACTGACTCCTGTTATTGAAAAGTTAGTGGAGGCGCTGGACGTTGTGCTGTGAGCTACCTCAGACATTCAGGGAGACCTGGGTATTTGGTGATCCAACTCTGGATGGAGCCTGGGGACTTAGTTACAGCATCTGGGTCTGTAACATGAACAACAAATGGAGCAGAGGCTGTAGAGAGGGGAGGCTCTGAAACCATGGAGTGAGTGTGTCTGGGGAAAGGGGTCTGCTGGATCCACACCGGGTTTCCAGGAACAGCTTCCCAAGCTCCACTTAACCCAGGAGCAGAGTGTGAGGGGACACTGACTGAACAAGGAGGTAGTCACAAAGCGGTGTCGGCTCCATCAACACGACTGCAGCTTCATACCAGGGGGAGGATGGTGCTGCCAGTGGCTGTGAGGGTCACTGTTTCATTCAGCTTCTATGATCCGGAACTTTCCATGCTGGAGTGGTTGACATATTCATCATCTCCCAACATCTCAACCTCAATGTCACCATTCTGTGACAGAGGATAAATATTGAGGATGAGATGAATGTTTTTTTTCTCTCAGCAGAGAGGTGACGTCTGTATCCGTGTTTTCTCAATATAGCAGTATTTCCAGTGATGTACATGCCTGTGTGGGGTCCCCATATCAATGAGGAGAGCTAGAGGAACTGAAGGACCTCTCACTACATTAATGTTACAGTGTGCCCATGCACAGGACATCACGTTGGTGAATGCTCACTGTCCTGGCATTATCCAGCTGTGATGCCGAAGGGCAAGTGCTGAAAAATGGGATCAGAATAGTTGGGTGGTTGATTTTGACTGGCTCGGTGGTAATGGTTGAGTGGGCGATATGTCAGAGACATTTGAGGACCAATGAACTGATGAGGAAATTTAAAATAGAATGCAAACGTACAAGAAGCATAAGGATGATCAAACGCCTCTCTCGGTACTTGATAGGAAAGTGAAGGCAAGGACACATGTGGAATGGTGAATATCCACACAAGATAATTTCTTGCAGAGAACCAGGAAATTGCAGAGAAACTAAACAGTTACTTTCATGCCTATATTACTAGAGGCAAGATTAACTGATGGAGAAACTCAGTTTGTGTTCTCCTGTGATTGCCAAAATGAAAGGAGAATGCAGTGAAGCATAGAATGTTCACATGGAGAGACGGACCGACGCAGGGGCAGGGAGATGTGTTGCCAGGCAAGGTTAGGGAGAATCCCAAGATGTTCTCCACGTACAGCAATCAGAAAAGAATAACCAGAAAACAACTAGGGCCCATTAGAGATCAAGGGAGCACTCTGTGTGTGAAGCTGGAGAACATTGATCGATTTCTACATGAGAGCTCCATATCTGTTTTACTTCGTCGAAGGAGATTGCAGGGACAGAATTCAAGAAGATGGATTGGGAAGATCTTAAACAGACTGATATAAGATGTGACCATAGATCGGAGGGTTTGGCTGTTACAAAATTGGACTGATTGCCAGGTCTGGTTGAGTTGTATCACAGACTGCTGTTAGAGACAAGGGACAAAAGGCCTTGACTCAAATTGTGAAGTCGAATCTGGCCACAGGGAAATTCGAGCTGCCAGATGACTGGAGAACAACTAATGCAGTCCCACATTACAGGAAGGATGGTGGAAATAGAACGGAGAACTGTAAACCAGTAAGTATTAGTTCAGTGTTAGGGCAAGTACTGGAGAAAATAGGAAAGGAGAAAATTGATCTCTATTTAGGTTTAATTAAGGATAATCTGCATGACATCATTAGAGGGAAGTCATACCAAATGAATGTTATTGTATATTTTTGAGCTTGTTGTTTATAGGGTTTTTCAGTAAGGCCTTTGACAAAGCCCATATGGGAAACTGATTTTTTTTTAAAAAGTCATGATATCAAGGGTAACTTAGTGAGTGACATCAAACATTGTCTTATTGGCAGGAGACAGAGGGTGGAGGCAAAAAGACTATTTGTGTGACTGGAGACCACTGTCCCCTGGTGTACCACAGGGATCAGTGCTGTGTCCCTTATTATTTGTGGCATTCATAAATGATTCAGATGTGAATGTGTAGGGGGATGGGACAGTGTGATAATTAAGTTTGTATTTGACACAAAGATTGGCCGTGTGGTTGGCAGTGAGGAGGAAGGCCTTATGTTACAGGAAGATGCAGATGGAATGGTCAGATGGTCAGATGGATAGTAACCCTGATAAATATGAGGTGATGTACGTTGGAAGAAGGAACCAAAAATCGGAGTATACAATGAATGGCAGCTCACTAGGAAGCTCAGAAGGTGTTTCTCCACAGATCCCTGAATGTGACTGCACAGGTTAACAAGTTAGGGAAAAAGTGAGGGCTGCAGATGTTTCAGATCAGAATCACGAAGTGTAGTTCCGGAAAAGCAGTCGGTTGGGCTGCATCCAAGGAGCAGGAGAGCCGACGTTTCGAATATAAGCTTTTCATCAGGAATGATCGGTCACATTCCTGATGAAGAGCTTATTCTCGAAACATCGACTTTCCTGCTTCTCGGATGCTGGCTGATCCGTTGTGCTTTTCCAGCAACACACTTTTTGACTGAGGTTAATAGATTAGTTAATAAGGCAGCGGGAACCATAGGCGCAGCCTTCATTCGTCAACATATACATTGTCAGAGCTATAAAGTCTATGGTTAGGCCAAAATGGAATATTGTGTGTAGTTCTGGAAACCTTATTACAGGAATGATGTAATTGTATTGGAGTGGTGCAGAGGAGATTCACCAGGATGTAACCTGGGATGGACATAACAGCCATGGAGAGAGGCTGGATAAGCTTGGGTTGTTTACTTTGGAGCACAGAAGGCTGAGGGAGAGGTAATTGGGAAGGGTAAGACTACGAGGGCGATTTTCAGAAAGATTTTTGATGAAGTCCCAAGCCCAGTGTGCAAAATCAAATCTTATGGAATTATGGCGAATATTTGGACATGGTTTCAGAAAGGGACAGCTGGCAGGAAAGAGTGAGTAAAAGTTTTGATTTTTTTGATAAAAGTTTTATGACCAGGTTTATTTTACAGGATAAATATAATAAAATACAGCGAAAAGCGTCCACTTATTGCCACAAAGTGGTGCCATTTTGAATAATTGAAGAAAATGGAATAAAAAGGATACAGCTTGAAGAGAGCTGATGCATTGTGAGCCAGCTCCTCACCATCGACCACCGCTGCAAGCAAATCCCTCCATGACAGCTACATCACCATCTGTACAAGACCCCAGCAACATTGAAGATGCTGATCCTCAGGCACCATCTTTTCCACTGGGCAGATACTCCTCCATCACCGGCTCGTTGCCCCCTGTGCCAGACCGTTCCAATGTCAGAGACATGTCTCTTACTGCTAGACCCACATCATTGATGTTACCATGATGGCCTTCCACTATCTGCTTCATCACCACCAATCAACAATCAGTAGGACCCAATCAGCAACAAGTCTCTAATCCTCAGGAATCACCGTTTGCTGCTGGGCTCTATCTCACCCACGTTGCCTCTGCTGATGTAGCAGCTGCTAATTCCAGGTCCTGTGGTTGGTCTTGAAAAATAAGTAAAGACTCACTCTCCTCCGCACTGCGCTTAGCTTGAGGTTCAAACCCTGGGTCCAGCTTGAGTCAGTACGTTACAGAGAGAAAAGTGGGGGAGAAAATAAGAAAAAGGAAGCATGCAAGAGTGCACAAGCTCCAGCAAAGCAGCCCTTGGACCAGAAACACTGGAATAAAAGGACCATTTTATTGGAGACGAATACTCGTGGGGTATCTCAGGAATACGTCCTTGGGTCCTAGCTATTCGTAAACATCTCAAACATTTGGTTGAATGAATCAATTGCAATATATCTCAGTCTGCTGTAGGGGAAACGCATTGAGGAGATCCTCGGCCATGATGAGAACGTGGAGGCTCACTGTGTTGAATGACATACTCCTTTCCTGAGGTTTCTGTTCAATCTGTGGGAATGCTCTGTAAATATTGTCACAAGCTCTGAGATGTTAGGAAGGAGGCCTCTGCAGGGTCGACAGGACTGTGTTTCCCAATCCCTTTTCCGATATCGAGGCTGGGGTAATTGTAGACTGAGGGATTATCCAGGGCCAAAAGTTAGATTATAGTTTTATATAATTCTACTTCTGTTCTGGCTGTGGTTTACAGCATCACATGGAACACACGGTTTGAGCTGCAATATCTCTCATACAGTTCTGCTGCCTGTTCCCCAGTTCACACCGAGACTCATTCACCCATCAGCCATGTGACCTACTCTGGTTTCTGATGTGGTACACGTCCAATTTTATATTCTAATTCCATTGAGGGTCTCTCCATGGTGTCACACTTACAGTTTGTCTCATTCGTCAACACGCTTTAATATATTCATCTGAATCCTTTCCCTTCCAGTATGTGCTACCTTCTGTGTTTAGAGTGAATACATCTCCCGCTGTTTCTCTCCCTAAGAGTAGGAGCTCTGTAGTGTCAGTGATGCCAGCCTTACATAGTTTCAGAACCAATGAATTTGTGCATCTTTTGTTATCTTGCACTTCCTGGTATATGGCGCTCCAGGTTGGACAGAGGGTTTGAGCAACGCTGACACTCATCTTTGAAAAACAGAAATTGCTGGGGAAGTTAAACAGGTCTGGCAGCACCTGTGGAGTGAAAGTAGAGTTAATCATTGGTTCCAGTGATCGTTCTTCAAGGCTCACAGATTCTTTTTTTGTTCTGGTTTCAGATTTCCGGTATCAACAGTTGTTTGTTTAATTGAAAATGTGTTTTGTTCATTTCTGGAGAAACACAGCAGATCTGCAGCATCTGCAGAGACAGAGAAACAGAGTTAGCGTTTCAAGTCCAGTGTGACACTTCTTCAGAACAGAAAAGGATTGTAAAAGGTCTTTTTAAACCCTTACCAGAGGTAGTGGAGGCGTGACGGGAAACAGTGTGGAAGCGCAATGCCACTGACGAATGGACTTTTGTTTGTGGTAAAAGAGAATCAAATGTAAAGTAAGTATACATTAGATTGTAAAGGGGGACATTGGGTTCCTTAATTGAATGCAAGACAAATGATTCATAAACAGGGCAAGTTCATTGGGAGACCAAGAGAAGGAATGTATAAAGACTTGAGAACAGCCATAAAGGCGTCATGCTGTGAAGTTATGGAATTGACTACCTACTCCTACAGGCTGTAACGTACCAAAGTGAAATGTGAGGTGTTACTCGAGCCTGGGTTGTGCTTCATTTGAGCATTGCAGCTGCCCAGGACTGAAATGTTAGCATGAGAGCAAGGTAGGTTTTTGAAATGGGAAACAAAGAGACGGTCAGGGCTCTTCCAACAGACAGAATGGGAGTGTTCCTCAGTGCAGTCTCTGTGTGATCTCCCCAATTTAAAGGAGACTGAATTGTGAACAGCAATGACAGGAGATTGGATTGAAAGATTACAAGTGAAACGCTGCTTCTTCTGGAAGATATGTGTTGGGTTGTTAAGAAATGAGTAAAAAGTTAACGATCTTTTCAAATCTCCAAGTGTATGTCCTCTTATATGTAGACTACATAGTTCCACAACTTGGAGGGAGTAAGCACTACAGGTGCGAGAGGCCAGAGTTAATGAACGTGGAGCTGGAGAAACACAGACCAGGCAGAATCAGAGGAGCAAAAAGGCAATATTTTGATATTGGACCTTTCGTCAGGACTGGTGAGGTGGAGGGGAGCCCAGAAATGGTGTGATGGGATATGGAAGGGCGAAGGGTCGGCATGATGGTGGTGTATGCATGCAGTTACGAGGTTACTGTGATTGGTCAGTGGAAGGGTGGAGCGGATATGTGAGTGAGAAGATGGACAGGTGGGTCTGCTCAGGGAGAAGGGACATGGGATAAGGCCGCGTATGGAGGGATTTTGAAGCTTTTGCAGTCAATATTGAGGCCATTGGGCAATCAGCTTCAAAGGTAAACTCTCAGGTCGTGTTCCTCTGACAGTGGACATGCTAAGGATGAGCATGTACTGAAAATGTGTTGCTGGAAAAGCGCAGCAGGTCACGCAGCATCCATGGAACAAGAGAATCGACGTTTCGGGCATAAGTCCTTGTTCAGGAATTCCTGAAGAAGGGCTAATGCCCGAAACATCGATTCTCCTGCTCCTTGGATGCTGCCTGACCTGCTGCGGTTTTCCAGCAACACATTTTCAGCTCTGATCTCCAGCATCTGGAGTCCTCACTTTCTTCTTTAGGATGAGCATGTCCCCAGATGAGTTGGAGGGGGGATTAAAATGGAACGTAACTGGAAAGTCGGGTTGGTTGTTGCGTTCAGCGCACTGGTGCTCCATACAGAGCCTGATCCTGCCCCACCAAGCATACCTCCAACTCCCGATGTGGTCTCCTATCTATCAGGGAGACCAAGGGGAGTTTCAGGGACATATTCATGGAACATCTACTCTCTGCACGCTCTAACCAACCCTACATTCCAGTTGCCATTCATTTAAATGACTCACTTACACCGCCCCACCTCCCCCACCCTTGCTCATCCAGCGACAGGTCCATCCTTGGCCTCCTCTACTATCAGAGTGAGGCCAAATAGAAACTAGGGAACATAACCTGATCTTTCCGTTTGAGAGCTTACAGTTCACTGGTCTCAATACTGAGTTCACTGGCTTCAAAATCTCTCCACCCACAGCCTTATTTCATGTTCCCCTTCCCTGACCTGACCTAAGCTGTCCATCTTCCTATTCGCATATCCAATGTACTCTTCCCACTGACCAATCACATTATCCCCCTACTTGCATCCCTTTTCGTCAGCCCATCTACGCTTCCCTCAGCCCCACGCCCCTCCCTCTATTTACTTCCCGGCTCCCCTTCCCCGGCCGAATCCTGATGAAGGCTTTCAGACTGAAACGTTGAATTTCCTGTTCCTAGGATGCTGTCTGACCTTCTCTGCTTTTTCAGCTTCATATGTATTGCTATATCCGCAGG
Source organism: Chiloscyllium punctatum (assembly GCF_047496795.1). Taxonomy (NCBI): domain Eukaryota; kingdom Metazoa; phylum Chordata; class Chondrichthyes; order Orectolobiformes; family Hemiscylliidae; genus Chiloscyllium; species Chiloscyllium punctatum. The sequence goes on along the minus strand of NW_027309811.1, from coordinate 1,271,630 downwards.
AACATATTTTGTTGTGCATTTTATACATTTTATTTTATTTTAGCTGTTTACTGACAAGCTTATCTCAACATTCTCACTACAGGGTCAAGGAAACAGTCTCTTTGTCACGAATGCTCCTGTCTGCTTCGAAATTATTTCCTTTGTTTAAACCCTACTTTCAAGTCTGCTGTTCGCAATAGCATTGTAAATGTAACTCTTGTTATGCTGAAGCTTAATCACACCACGTCCAATGTGCTTCACAACTTCCTTGTACTTATACTCTGCGCATCTATTCCATTTAGTCCTTCTATACATCAGTTTCAACTTGCCTGGGCATTTGTAATTTCCTGTCTTCTGTGTCCCTCTCTCCTTACATTTACCAGTCCTCCCGCTCTCCAAAATTTCCAGAAAGCTCACCAGCAATGCCTCCATAATCACCTTTGGCATCTCTTTAGAACTACGGGGTGTTCTCCAACTAGTCTCACTGATTGATCCAACTTCACTTTCCCAAGCTCCTTCTCCTTACTGGTGGTCACTATACTCACCTCTACCCTCTGACTGTCTTGACGTTCTGACATTTTGCTGGTGTCTTCCACCGTGAAGACTGTTGCAATGTATTCAATTCCTCTGCCATTCCATTGCTTCCCATAACTATTCAAGCTTTATTTTTCAACATTGCTTTCTTTGTTCTTTTCTCCCTGTCTTCCTTGTTATATGACTAAACATCTCTTTCAATGTTCTTTTACATGATTAAGAAGCATAATATCATATTTCTCCCTCTGCTGCCATTTGCTGTTCTGAGTTATCCGTGCTGGAATTTATAGGCTTTGTAATCGTCTAGATTCCCAATAATCTTCACCACACTGTGCGCATTTTCTTTTACTTTTATGCTGTCCCTGAGTTCGTTATCACGCACGGTTGCCTTGCCTTCCGCTGAATATCTTCATTCTTACTTGGGATGAATTTCTGACGTGCTGCTGAATTATCTCCAGAAACTCCTGTCATTGCTGCTTCACCATATTCCCGTGCTCAGCTCCCCTTCCAACTAACTCTGGACAACGCCACCATTACTCAATTATAAGGCATCTCATCGAAAAGTGAGCAATAGATGTAAACTGAAAGAGGGACGTTTGAGACATGGGACACGAAAAACGATTGGAGAATTTATTAACTAGATGGAATGAGAAAGACAGAGAGAGAGAATATAGACGTGGAGATGTAAAAATAGAGATGGCTACATGATTGGTCGAATTAGATGTGCTTCCCTATTTGGTTTGACAATTCCTGTGCGCAGTGGTCCTTTATACAGTATATGTGCAACAGGTTAATCTGTTGAAATCCTGGATTTGATGCCAGAACTTTTATCTCCATCAATATGACAGGCACCAACTGTTGACAGAACCCAGCATATGTTTCCTGGTAGAAAATGGATTAACTGAAACAAGTTGGAGCACCAGAA